>NW_022059821.1:0-49843 GCF_007399415.2 Gopherus evgoodei | reverse complement strand
TACTGGCTGCTGAGAGTCATGTGGGTCCCAGGAAGAGGGGTGCCGGAACGGACTCCCCCACACTCTGTGACAACTGGTGGCAGCGGCGGAAATAGTGTCCCCCGTGGACGGCGCTTCCTGCAGTAAATGACTGGGGAGCAGTAAAACGAAGGGATGATTTTTAGGGGTGATTAACGCCTGGGAGTGTGTGCCCAGTGAGAAGGACTTTGCAGTAACAGGGTCCCCGGGGGATTGCAGCGAGCAGTCCCAGGGGCGGAGGAGTCTGCAGCTCGACCCTGGCAGAGAGGTGGTGACCTCAAGAAGGGTTGGTGCACTGGGGGTCTCCCTGGAAACTGTGAGGAGCGGTGAGCACCCCGGCCTGTGAGTGGCCAGCAGAAAGATGTATGCCCAGCTGCGCAAGTGCGACCTGGTGGAGCTGTGCAAGCAGAGGGGGCTGTGCAATGGGAGACTCACGAAAGACCAGCTGATTGCCCGGCTGGAGGAGGGAGACCGCTTGAATGGACGGAGCCCTGTCTCTGAGGGAAGCAGCTGGGCAGATGCAGCGCAGGCACCAGTGTCTCTCCCAGCTGGGAGTTGTCAACCGGAGGCTGAGGGCTTCCCGAGACCCCCCCTTCCTATGCCTAGGGGAAGGGAGAGGAGGAGCCCAGCGAATACCGAGGGCACTGTGACCCCCCCGGCCAGCAGGGGATCCTCCTGGCGAAGCTCACCCCCCAGCAGTGAATTGTCCCGGCGGCGCTCGGCATCCGTGGAGCGGATGTGGCTGGAATATGACGGGGAGCTGAGATGGGAAGAGCTCGAATTGTAGCGGCAGGAACTGAAGGAACGGGAGATCCAGCATAAACATGAGGCGAACCAGCGCCAGCGTGAGGAGAACCAGCGCCAGCGTGAGCTGGAGGAGAAGGAGAAACAGTGTAAACATGAGCTGGAGCTGGCCCAGCTGGCGAGCAGTGAGGCCCCAGCTGCGGTGAGTGAGGGGGAACCCAATCCTACAAAAGAGCTTTGATAAAGGCTTGCTGGCCTGGCGTAAGGAGGGGGAGGACATAGATATCTTCCTGACGGCCTTAGAGGATGCCTGCGAGCTGCACAGGGTTGACCCTGCAGACAGGATCTCATTTCTCACCCCCTTACTGGACTCCACAGCCGTGGAGGTGTACAGCTGACTGAAAGGGGCGGAGGCAGGGGACTACGAGCTGTTCAAACAGGCCCTGCTCTGCGAGTTTGGGCTGACTCCTGAGATGTACCAGAAAAGGTTCCGGAGTCAGCGTAAACCCCGTGAAGTCACATACCTACAACCGGTCAGCTGAGCGCAGGGGTATGCCCGCAAGTGGACAGCTGGGTCCCAAACTAAAGAGGACCTGCTTGACCTATTCATACTGGAGCACCTGTAAGAGCAGTGCCCGTCCGACCTGAGGCTGTGTTTGATGGACCACAAGCCGGAGAACCCGCAGCATGCAGGCCAGCTGGCTGACCAATTTGTGGACAGTCGGGCAGGGGATGGCAGGGAGGAGTCTCGAAGGAGCAGGCCTGCCTCAACGCAGAGAGAGAGTCAGCATGGGACCTCCCAGCGGGGGCCTATGGAGAACCCCCACCAAAACGGAACATCCAGCGTCAGGTCCATCCGACCCACTCGAGAGGACCAACGAGACATGGGCTGCTATCACTGTGGCCAACGAGGCCACATACGGGCCCAGTGCCCCAAGCTCAGGGACAGACCGAGCAGACCCAACCCACAGAGGGTTGACTGGGTAAAGACCCAGTCGGAGGAGGGGCAACGATCCCAGGAAAGGGAGATTGGCAGTGTGCAACCTGTGAAGGAGGGAGGAGGTCCCCAAGTCAGCTCCTCTGGGGGGCTGGATGCTCCAGGATCTGGGCTTTTGGTTTACAGGGTGAGTGCAGGGCTGCCCCTCCGGAAAGAGTGCCTTGTTTCCCTGGAGGTAGATGGGAGGAAGGTCACTGGGTACTGGGACATGGGCACAGAGGTGACCCTGGCCTGGCCCGAGGTGGTGGCCTCAGATCAGATGGTGCCCGATACCTACCTGATCCTGATGGGTTTGGCGGGACCCCATTCAAGGTGCCCATGGCGAGGATACACCTAAAGTGGGGGGCCAAGGAGTGCCCCAAGGACGTGGGGGTACACCCACATTTGCCCACGGACATGTTAATGGGAGGGGACCTCAAGGACTGGCCAAGTAACACCCAGTGTGCCCTGATTGTGACCCGCAGTCAGAGTCAGCGAAGGGCACTGCGCCCCGACAACGGGGAAAGAGGCTTCAGCCTCAGACCCAGCCGATCGAGAGAGAGCAGATCCCATCCCTGTGCCAGCTGCTGAGTTCCAGGCTGAGTTGCAGAAAGATCCCTCCTTGCGGAGGCCAAGGGACAGGGCTAACCTCAGTGCTGTACAGACCATGAGAAGAGGTTGCAAGGAGAGTTTCCTGTGGGAGAAGGGGTTCCTGTACTGAGAATGGGCTCCCCCAGGGGAAGTAGAGTCATGGGGGATCAGGAGGCAGCTGGTGGTTCACCAGAAGTTTCGCCACAAGCTACTGTACCTGGCCCATGACATCCCTCTCACAGGGCACCAGGGAATCTGGCACACCAGGCAGAGGCTGCTACAGAACTTTTACTGGCCTGGGGTCTTTACCCATGTCCGACAGTACTGCCAATCCTGTGACCCCTGCCAGAGGGTGGGGAAGGCGCAGGACAAGGGGAAAGAGGCTTTGAGGTCTTTACCCCTCATAGAAGAACCTTTCCAGAAGGTGGCCATGGACATTGTGGGACCTCTCAGCAAGGCGACCCGGTCGGGGAAGAAATACATTCTGGTGGTGGTGGATTTCGCCATTCACTACCCCGAGGCGGTGGCCTTGTCCTCTATTGAAGCAGATACCATGGGAGATGCGCTGCTGACAATTTTCAGCAGGGTGGGGTTCCCCAAGGAAGTCTTAACGGACCAGGGGTCCAACTACATGTCGGCCCTGCTCCGGTGCTTGTGGGAAAAATGTGGGATCTGGCATAACTGGGCCTCAGTGTATCACCCCCAGTCCAACGGGCTGGTGGAAAGGTTCAACGGGACGCTGAAGATGATGCTAAAAACATTTATGAACCGGCACCCGCAGGACTGGGACAAGTACTTACCTCACCTGCTATTTGCGTACAGGGAGGTACTCCAGGAATCTACCGGGTTTTCGCCTTTCGAACTGTTGTATGGAAGGCGGGGTAAGGGGGCCCCTGGACCTGATGAGAGGCGAATGGGAGGGGAATGCCACTCCTGAGGAAGAGTCAGTGGTGGAGTATGTCCTGACCTTCCGGGAAATACTGGCCGAGTTCATGAGCCTGGCCAGGGAGAATCTGGCCCGAGCCCAGAGGAAGCAGAAGGTCTGGCATGACCGCAAGGCATGGGCCCGCGCCTTCGCCACCGGGGATCAAGTGATGGGTCTCATCCCCGTGAGGAAAAACAAACTCCAGGCTGCCTGGGAAGGGCCCTTCAAGGTTATCAAGCAACTAAATGAGGTAAACTATGTGGTGGAGCTGTTGAATCGGGCACATCGCTGTCGGGTGTACCATGTGAACATGATGAAGTCATACTATGACAGGGGGAATGTGGTGTTGGCCGTGTGTGGACATTGGGAGGAGCAGGGAGATGACCCCTTAGTGGATCTATTGCCTGGGACAAAAGCTGGTTCCCCCCTGGAGGCGAATCTCCTCTCTGATCTGCTGACCCTGGCCCAGCACGCTGAGATCAGAGGGGTGCTGCATCTGTACCGACAGCTGTTTTCCAATCAGCCTGGATGCACTAATTTGACTGTCCACCGGGTGGAGACCGGGTCACATCCTCCCATAAGATGCTCCCCTTTTCAGGACACTGGGAAAACTGCTCAGGACCTAGAAAGAGAGGTCAGGGACATGGTGGCTTTAGGGGTGATCCAGCCATCTTCCAGCCCTTTGGTCTCGCCAGTGGTGCTAGTCCTCAAAAAGGACGGGTCAATCCGGTTCTGTGTGGACTATCAAAAGCTCAGTGCCATCACCGTATCTGATGCCTACCCCATGCCCAGGCCTGACGAGCTCCTAAACAAGCTGGGAGGTCCTTGGTACCTCACCACCATGGATCTTACAAAGGGCTACTGGCAAGTGCCGCTGGATGCAAATGCCAGGCTGAAATCGGCCTTTATCACCCCTCTGGGGCTCTACGAGTTTCTGACCCTGTCTTTCGGCCTCAAGGGAGCTCCGCCCACCTTCCAGCACCTGGTGGATCAGCTACTGAGGGGGATGGAGATTTTTGCTGTGGCGTATATTGATGACATCTGCGTCTTCAGCCGGACCTGGGAGGACCACATGTCCCAGGTTAAACAAGTGCTGAACCAACTCCGGGAGGCTGGGTTAACCGTAAAGACTGAGAAGTGCAAGGTGGCGATGGCTGAAGTATCTTACCTGGGCCATCGGGTGGGGAGCAACTGCCTAAAGCCGGAACCAGCCAACGTGGTGGCAATCAGAAACTGGCCCACTCCCCAAACCAAAAAGCAGGTCCAGGCCTTTATTGGGATGGCGGGTTACTATCGAAGGTTCCTGCCCCACTTTAGCGCCATAGCCGCCCCCATCACTGAGCTATGCAAGAAGGGGAAGCCAGACAAGCTGGTCTGGACCGAGCAGTGCTAGCAGGCTCCCCGGGTGCTGAAGGAGGCTCTGGTTAGTGGCCCAGTTCTGGCAAACCCAGACTTTGAGAAGCTCTTTATGGTGTTCACCGACGCCTCAGACATGGGACTGGGGGTGGTGTTAATTCAGGAGGAGGAAATCGGGGAGAGTCACCCCATCGTGTATCTGAGCAAGAAGTTGCTACCCCGGGAGCAGAACTACGAGGCCATCCAGAAGGAATGCCTGGCCATGGTGTGGGCCCTTAAGAAACTAGAGCCATATCTCTTTGGGTGACACTTCACCGTGTATACTGACCACTCTCCCCTGACCTGGCTGCACCAGATGAAAGGAGCCAACGCCAAGCTCCTGAGGTGGAGCCTGCTCCTGCAGGACTATGACATGGACGTGGTCCATGTGAAGGGAAGTTCCAACCTGATAGCGGACGTGTTGTCCCGGAGGCGGGGCCCTGAACTTCCCCAGGTCACTGGGCAGAGTGACCCCGCTCAGTTAAGTCTCGAAGGAGTTAGAGATGTGATGGAGTAGGGGCTGTCTGTGTGGGGGATGGGACAGCCAGGGATGTCTTTAGGTGAGGGAGCAGATCTTTAAGCCTGTAACCTGAGCCAGATAGGAGGGAGGGGGTTAGCACCTTTGCCTGGGAAGCTGGAAAAAAGGAATCGGCCGGCTGGAGGAGGGGCAGTTCAGTTTCGGTTTTGGGCTGGGTGAGGGGAATTCAGGGGATCCTGTGCTGGACCCAAGCACCCTGAAACTCCAGAATGACTCGATTGAGGGCTCCTGACTGTGCCTGCAAGCTCTGCTGTAACCTGCATTCCTGTTGTTCAGTAAACCTTCTGTTTTGTTGACTGGCTGAGTCACTGTGGGTCCCAGGAAGAGGGGTGCCGGACCAGACTCCTCCACACTCCGTGACAGCCCCGCCCCCACAGGAACAGCCACTGCCCAGTCTCCTGGCAGAGCTGGGGAGGGAACCCAGCATCCCAGCCCCGCAGGAACGGCCGCTCACCAGTCCCCTCACAAAGCTGGAAGGGAAACCCAGCGCCCGGCCCCCGTAGGAACGGCCGCTCCCCAGTCCCCTCGCAGAGCTGGGGAGGGAACACAGCACACCGCTCCCGCTGAAACGGCCGCTCCCCAGTCCCCTAGCAGTGCTGGGAAGGGAACCCAGGGCCCCGCCCCCGCAGGGAAAGACGTTCATCAGTCCCTGCGTAGTGGTCGGGAAACAAGACAGCTCCCCGCCCCCCGCAGGATCGGCTGCTCCCCAGTCCCCTCGCAGAGCTGGGGAGGGAACCCAGCGTCCTGCCCCCGTGGGAATGGCCAATCCCCATTCCTCTCGCAGAGCTGGGAAGGGAACCCAGCGCCCTGTCCCCGTGGGAATGGCCGCTCCCCAGTCCCCTTCGCAGAGCTGGGTAGGGAACCCAGAGCCCCAGCCCCGCAGGAACGACAGCTGCCCAGTCCCCTCGCAGAGCTGGGAAGGGAACTGTGATGGAGGAGAGGCTGTCTGCATGGGGGATGAGTGAGCCGGGGATTACTTTAGGTGAGGGACAGGTGCTCAGGCTGTAACCTGAGCCAGGGAACAGGAAGGGGGTCAACACCTTTGCCCGGGAAGGTGGACAAAGGAAGGGGCCGACTGTAGGGGAGCTAAGTCAGTTTCAGTTTTGGGCTGGGTGAGGGGAATTCAGGGGATCCTATGCTGGACCCAAGCACCCTGAAACTCCAGAAGGACTCGATTGAGGGGTCCTGACTGTGCTAAAAGCTCTGCTGTAACCTGCATTCCTGTTGTCCAATAAACCTTCTGTTTTACTGGCTGGCCGAGAGTCACTGTGGGTCCAGGAAGAGGGGTGCAGGGCCGGACTCCCCCACACTCCATGACAGGAATGTAGTGCCCCACCCCCGCAGGAACGGCCGCTCCCCAGTCCCCTCGCAGAGGTGGGGAAGGAAGGTAGCGCCCTGCCCCCGCAGGAACAGCCACTTCCCATTCACCTCGCAGACCTGGGGAGGGAAGGCAGCGCCCCACTCTCGCTGGAATGGCGGCCCCACCGACCCCTCGCAGAGCTGGGAAGGGAACCCAGGGCCATGCCCCCACCAAAACGGCCGCTCCCCAGTCCCCTAGCAGAGCTAGGGTGGGAAGGCAGCGCCCCGCCCCCACAGGAACAGCCGCTCCCCGGTCTCCTGGCTGAGCTGGGGAGGGAAACCACCGCTCCGCCCCCGTAGGAACGAGATCCTCATTCCCCTCTCAGAGATGGGAAGGGACGGCAGCGCCCGGCCCCCGCTAAAACGGCCACTCCTCAATCCCCTGGCAGAGCCGGGGAGAGAATCCAGTGCCCCGCCCCCACCGGAATAGCCGTGCCCCAGTCCCCTGGCAAAGATGGCGAGGAAATGCAGCGCCCCTCCCTTGCTGAAACGGCTGCTCCCCAGTTTCCTGGCAGAGCTGTGGAGGGAAGCCAGTGCCCTACCCCCACTGGAACGGCGGCTTCCCAGTCCATTAACAGAGCTGGGGAGGGGACCCAGCACCCCGCCCCCACTTGAACGGCCGCTGCCCATTTCCCTCGCAGAGCCAGGAAGGGAAACCAGCACCCCTTCCCCGCAGGATAGGCTGTTCCCCAGTCCCCTCGTAGAGATGGGGAAGGAACCCAGCGCCCAGCCTCCGCAGGAGAGTCCGCTCCCCAGTTCCCTCTCAGAGCTTGGGAGCATTGGTGTCACTAGGCATAACCCTAGGTAACTTGGGTTGGTGGAAGGCCTCGAGTGTCAATGAAGCCCTCCTGTTCTAGGCCAAAGCAAACCAAAGCCCCTCCATGTTGAACTCCACTCGACTTAGAAAGCTATCAGTTGCAGCACAGGTCAAACCAGGTCTAAAGCAATAGTGATAAGGCCTCCCTGTTGAAGGACAAGATTACTGGCAGAAGGAAAACTTACTAACGAGCTGCCACGGCCAAGATTACTTAATGCACCTGCTCTTACGTAATCGCTACAGGGAAAGGAGGGGGGGGAAGGAAAAAGAATTTACAAAGGGAACAGCCGTTTGTGTGTGTGTGCAGGATTTGAGATTGTATTCTCCCTTGCACCTTATTTGAGTTCAAATAAACTTGTGTTTTGCTTCTCCACCTGGTGTGTTTATTTGAGCCGAGCACACAGGGCCACGAACTGCTGTTGCTTGGCCTCGGGCACTATCTGTGCCGGCAACAGTTCTTGGCATCCCTGGGTGGGCTCGAGGCTAAAATTAGCCTTGCCCGGATCCCTCCTGGTGCTCAACGGATTGCAGCGACGACCGACGCCCAGTGCACACCGGTGACTTCACTGGGGGCCTGGCGGAGACACAGTTTGACCGACCCCGGAGGGCACAAAGGTGCAACACGCTCGAGTAGTGGAGAAGCAGTTGTGGGCGATGGTGGGGAACCGATCCCTTGGATAAGGTAAGAACAGTCCAGTGGTCTGGACTTTGGCTGTGGGCAACGGTGAGGAACTGGTCCCTTGGATAAGGTAGGAACAGTCCAGTAGTGTGGACTTTTGCCCGAGGCTGGGGACGCCAGTCATTGTAATTAAAGGCTGGGGATGCCCAGTCGTTGTAATTCCCATTAGACAATAGAGCGTCATATAATGGATCAAGGGCATGGTATGGGGCACCAGGTACAGTGTACACCCTTAGAATGCATTCTAGTGAATTGGAAGGTGTTTGGTTCGGATACGATGATTAAGCATAAATTGAAAAAAAGGCAAAGCAAGATCAGATGCAGAATGGTACTGGGGGCCAGTGTGAGTGACTGTTACCGGAAGATGCCCCTGTGAAGCAAAAGCACGTGACCAGGACTACTCTAACATAAGCCTGGTAACTAGTGGATCTTTAGGAGGTCTGACCCATGGTGGGCTGACTTGGCCTGGCATCGTCCGGTGAGGAAGCTACCTGGGTCTAGGAGTGTGTGCACCCATCTTCCCTTCCCCTTTCCTTTCCATGTGGGCTACTGACAGTCTGATCATCTCACTGGATGCAATCAGAGTAAGCGGCGCCGTCTCTCAGAGACTAGCTGAAGCTCTTTGCTGAAGGGAGGTGTAGGAGGGTCATGGCCATCCTTGTTAAGCCTCTCCTGTGTGAGTACCTTGTAAGGAAAAATCCTTAGTTTATGAGCCACTAAAGTGGACAGGGCACCCTCCCTGTGTGTGTAAGTGGAAAATGGGTGGGGGGGGAAGTCTAAACATTCCACCTCACCCCCTAAGGGTACCCCCTGCATATTACATGTACGTACATTATGGTTCAACAACCTGCAGGTATTTAGAGAATTGGAATATTTACATGCATGAAAATCCATCTAAACAATGCCCACTAGAAGGTACTTCAATCTAGATAAGATCTTACATCTAAGAGGAGCATTTAATCACCAAAAAGCCCTGATACAGCGTGAGCAAATTTGTCTATTGAGGAAAGGAACGGGTTAATTTGAAATTCAGCTTGGCCCAGGAATAAAAAGAAAGTTGCTCTGCGTTCAGGGTCAAGAATCAACACAGACTATGCTAAGTACAAAGTAAAACTGCTTTCAGTCCCAGCTGGCTGTGGAAAAAGGAAAATTGACAGAGGCGAACCAAAGGCAATACAAGTTACAGAACTGAGATTACATTTGCAAAGCTTAACTGTCCAGTAAGATCCAACAGTGTGCCTTTGTGACCTCAGAGCCGGTGTGGCTTGGTGACACCAAAGAAGCCAGAGGCAGCTGACCTGGACTGGAATCCCTGAAAGAGACGCTGCAGGAGATTCCAGGGTGTAAAAGAACAGCCTTCCCAAGAGCGGAAGCATGTTGGAAATTCTGGAAAAGCTGTATACAGGATAATCTCCCGTCCACCTTTCCCCCTTCTCTGAACATTATACACAGAAGTGGCCAGTCTGGACGTACGTGTGTGAGTATGAAAGGGTCTTGGGGGCATTAATGTTTTTCCTGACTAATGAAGCTTTAAAATTCAGTTATATGGTGTGTTTTCTTTATCTTCCCCCAACGATCCTGTAGTGTCAGCCTGATCACCTGACAAGAGGGATAGATTGGTAACAGAAATTTGTTACAGTTTGGTGAGCAATTTAAAAGGGGGTAGCCCTGCATAATTTACACCATCTATTTGCTTTGCTTGGTACTGCTGGTGTTATGTGTTGAGAACTGCATGATTAAAAGTGTGCCCTAATAGGATAAGGAAACGCTATCTGGTTCCGGTTCTGTTCTGTTTCACCTGTTACTGTTGTTTTTCTGCTCTGTTCATTTGGTCGTTAGGACTGTGGGCGGAACTGAACCTCTCGTTCGTAATTCCTCGGAGTGGAAGCCATGCGTGCAAGGAAGCTCTGAGGTCGAATTGAGATCCTTCTGTCCCGTTCCCTGTACCGGTCAGCGTATAGAAGTGGGAAAACCTGGCTTAGACTGCAATTTCCTCTGCTCTCTGTGTAATTCTCTTTTCTGTTTAAGTGTCAGCAGACAGATGGATGGGTCTTTGGGTAAACCCTCTAAAGGGGTTTGGATTATATGTTAAATAAATGGCCTTTGCCCAATGGGCCATGTGTTTTTGTCCAGGTGGCAAGCCTCACGAGGAAGGACTCGTGTAGTCTTGTGAGTAAGAATGTTTAAGGGAAGAGACGAGGAGGGGTGGGGGCTAGTTGAGAAGCCCACTCTCCTAGCTAAACTGGTAGTGGAACAAGTTGGTGCCCATGGAAGGAACGGTTCAGCAAGAAAAGCAGGATCGGGCCCAGGTGGGCAGGAAACAGACAGATTGGAAAACAGGTTGGAAAATTTTGAGGATGTATTGGAAGGAAGGAGTCAGTAAGTGTAAGCATGGGGATTTCAAATACCCAGGACTTACTTGGAATGGTGATTTAAGTTGATAAAAGTAGCTGTTGGGAGACAAGCAAGTGATTTAAGGGAGAGTGAGCAGTTAACTCTGTAGTTGCTGGAGAAAACAGCAGTTGAACTTTGTAAAATGCTAAAGAAGAAAGTTCTTGGTGTCTGTGAAATATTTGTAAATAAATTCAGGCAAGGAAATTATTGGATTGCAATCATTTGATTTGGCTATGAACAATTTAGTTAAATTAGCTTAAGAATGTATACAGTGTTATGTAATTGAAAACCTGGCCTGCCTATGGAACAAATACAAGATAATATGGGGTAATTCCTCTGTTTTGCCTGAAGTCAACAAGGGTGTTTGTATATTTTAAGCGATGATTGTCTGCCCAGAAGGGATAGACCTCTGTTTTTTTCTTTCAGATAATCAGAGAAAATTGATGCCAGCTGAACAGCATTCAACGTACCATGCATTTACTGGCACAATAGAAATTATGTTTTGTGTTCTATGTTCTGTCCTGTGGTGTTTGTCTTGTGGCTGGAATTGTTGTGTTTAAGATTTTCGTAGAATAGTCTAGTTTAAAATCAAACAGAAAAGTTAAATTAAAATGTAGATACTTGTTTAATTCAACTTGAAATACAAGGTGTTTGGATAAATCTGGAAAATGTGATATACTAAAGTCTAATACATTTCCTTAAGAAAAAAAAAAGAAACTTCATTGGCCAAAGAAGTTGTATTAAGTAAACTCATCAAAGTGGGTATGCTTGTTCGAGCTTGTTGCTCTGCACTGCACTGCACTGAAATTGCCAAAGTCCAGGAATTCCTGACTAGAAAGGACATTAAGAACTGACCCTGGTGAAGAAACAAAGAATTATACACTGGCAGGAGGACATTTGTGGGACCCATGCTTGGGAATGTGGTATTGATTGGAGTTTGGGGTTTGTTCTACAGGCTGCGCCCTGTGTCCTGGAGAGTGACTGATAATGTAACCCCCTCCTATACTCTTAATGTTAATGCCTTTTGAAAGTACCTGAGAATGATTAAATAACAGATATAATATAGTACTACACCAAGGAAAAATGGTATTGAATATCACTGAGGCTGGGAAGGCATTGCAGTGGGATCTAGTATGTGTAGGAATTCAGGATTTCCTGAATGACCAGCTGATGGCCATTCGGAGTGATCTTGAGTACCAGACTTGGCCCACTGCCCTTACAGACGCATCAGAAATATCATCTGATCTGTGATTATGAAGACATACTTGGACACTTTCTGGGTGGACGTGTGGCTTCACAGGGCAGGGTGTGCGCCTTTATAGGGGATGAATGCTGTACTTATGTCCCAGAAAACGCACAGAATATTAACAAGCACATCCTGTTAGCCGAACAGGCTTTTGAATAGTGGAAGACCCAGGAAAGGGAACCCACTATTTATGATTCCCTCTGGAGCTGGTTACCCAATCTGGGGGAAGTAGGGGGAGGCATTGTTCGCCTCCTGCTCACTGGTGTGGTGTTGTGTATCGTTATTCTCCTCTTGCTTGCTTGCTGTAAAGCACTTCAGCTCCCTAGAGCTTAATCGCTTTTTGTCCTCAAAGTATGAGAAAACTCAGTCAAAAGGTTTGTTGAGTGTTCTCAAAGGAGAGAGTTGTTGGTGTCACTAGGCATAACCCTAGGTAACTTGGGTGGGTGGAAGGCCACGAGTGTCGATGAAGCCCTCCTGTTCTAGGCCAAAGCGAACCAAAGCCCCTCCATGTTGAACTCCACTCGACTTAGAAAGCTATCAGTTGCAGCACAGGTCAAACCAGGTCTAAAGCAATAGTGATAAGGCCTCCCTGTTGAAGGACAAGATAACTGGCAGAAGGAAACCTTACTAACGAGCTGCCGTGACCAAGATTACTTAATGCACCTGTGCTTACGTAATTGCTACAGGGAAAGGGGGGGGGAGGAAAAAAAAAGAATTTAAAAAGGGAAAAGCAGCTTGTGTGTGTGTGCAGGATTTGAGATTGTATTCTCCTTTGCACCTTATTTGAGCTCAAATAGACTTGTGTTTTGCTTCTCCACCCTGGTGTGTTTATTCGAGCCGAGCACACCGGGCCACAAACCGCTGTTGCTTGGCCTTGGGCATTATCTGTGCCGGCAACAGGAGGGAAGGCAGCGCCCCACACTCACTGGAACGGGTGCTTCCCAGTCCCCTCGCAGAGCTGGGGAGGGAAGGCAGTGCCCCTCTCCCGTACGAAAGGCCGTACCCTAGTCCCCTCGCAGACCTTGGGAGGGAACCCAGTGCCCCGCCCCTGTGGCAACGGTCACTCCCCAGTCCCCTCGCAGAGCCAAGTAGGGAAGTCAGCGCCCTGCCCCCTCCCCAATGGCCATCGGCCACTCTCCTTGCAGAGCCGGGGAAGGAAAGCAGCGCCCCGCCCCCGCTGGAACGGCCGCCCCCTTCTCCCTTCGCACAGCTGGAGATGGGAGGCAGCGCCCCGCCCTCGCAGCAATTGCCGCTGCCCAGTCCTCTCGCACAGCCGGGGAGAGAAGCCAGCGCCCCTCCCCTGCTCGAACTGCCAGTCCACAGGCCCCTCCCAGACCTGGTGAGAGAAGCCAGCATCCCACCACCACTCGAACCGCCACTGTCCAGGCCCCTTCCAGAGCTGGGGAGGGGAGCCGGCGCCCTGCCCCCTCTGGAACCGCCGCTCCCCACGCAGAGCTGTAGAGAGGAGGTGGGGAACAAGTAAGTGGGAAACAAGACCTGGGAGATGGGTTGGAAACAGGAGGGAGCATGGGCTATAATGGCAGAGAGAAAGGAGGGTCAGGGCAAAGCTTGGAGGCAAGATCAAACCAGTATCTTAGATGTCTATATACAAATGCAAGAAGTATGGGTAATAAGCAAGAAGAACTGGAAGTGCTAATAAATAAATACAACTATGACATTGTTGGAATTACTGAAACTTGGTAGGATAATACACATGACTGGAATGTTGGTGTGGATGGATATAGTTTGCTCAGGAAGGATAGACAGGGGAAAAAGGGAGGAGGTGTTGCCTTATATATTAAAATGTACACACTTGGACTGAGATGGAGATGGACATAGGAGATGGAAGTGTTCAGAGTCTCTGGGTTAGGCTAAAAGGGGTAAAAAACACAGGCGATGTCATGCTGGGAGACTACTACAGGCCACCTAATCAGGTGGAAGAGGTGGATGAGGCTTTTTTCAAACAACTAACAAAATCATCCAAAGCCCAAGATTTGATGGTGATGGGGGACTTCAACTATCCAGATATATGTTGGGAAAATAACACCGTGGGGCACAGACTATCCAATAAGTTCCTGGACTGCATAGCAGACAACTTTTTATTTCAGAAAGTTGAAAAACTACTAGGGGGGAAGCTGTTCTAGACTTGATTTTAACAAATAGGGAGGAACTCGTTGAGAATTTGAAAGTAGAAGGAAGCTTGGGTGAAAGTGATCATGAAATCATAGAGTTTGCAATTCTAAGGAAGGGTAGAAGGGAGTACAGCAAAATAGAGACAATGGATTTCAGGAAGGCGGATTTTGGTAAGCTCAGAGAGCTGATAGGTAAGGTCCCATGGGAATCAAGACTGAGGGGAAAAACAACTGAGGATAGTTGGCAGTTTTTCAAAGGGATGCTATTAAGGGCCCAAAAGCAAGCTATTCCGATGGTTAGGAAAGATAGAAAATGTGGCAAAAGACCACCTTGGCTTAACCATGAGATCTTGCGTGACCTACAAAATAAAAAGGCGTCATATAAAAAATGGAACCTAGGTCAGATTACAAAGGACGAATATAGGCAAATAACACAGGAATGCAGAGGCAAGATTAGAAAGGCAAAGGCACAAAATGAGCTCAAACTGGCTATGGGAATAAAGGGAAACAAGAAGACTTTTTATCAATACATTAGAAGCAAAGGAAGACCAAGGACAGGGTAGGCCCACTGCTCAGTGAGGAGGGGGAAACAGTAACGGGAGACTTGGAAATGGCAGAGATGCTTAATGACTTCTTTGTTTCGGTCTTCACTGAGAAGTCTGAAGGAATGTCCAATATAGTGAATGCTTATGGGAAGAGGGTAGGTTTAGAAGATAAAATAAAAAAGAGCAAGTAAAAAATCACTTAGAAAAGTTAGATGCCTGCAAGTCACCAGGGTCTGATGAAATGCATCCTAGAATACTCAAGGAGTTAATAGAGGAGGTATCTGAGGCTCTAGCTATTATCTTTGGGAAATCATGGGAGACAGGGGAGATTCCAGAAGACTGGAAAAGGGCAAATATAGTGCCCATTTATAAAAAGGGAAATAAAACAACCTAGGAAACTACAGACCAGTTAGTTTAACTTCTGTGCCAGGGAAGATAATGTAGCAAGTATTTAAAGAAATCATCTGCAAACACTTGGAAGGTGGTAAGGTGATAGGGAATAGCCAGCATGGATTTGTAAAGAACAAATCGTGTCAAACCAATCTGATAGCATTATTTGATAGGATAACGAGCCTTGTGGATAAGGGAGAAGCGGTGGATGTGATATACCTAGACTTTAGTAAGGCATTTGATACGGTCTCGCATGATATTCTTATAGATAAACTAGGAAAGTACAATTTAGATGGGGCTACTATAAGGTGGGTGCATAACTGGCTGCATAACTGTACTCAGAGAGTAGTTATTAATGGCTACCAGTCCTGCTGGAAAGGTATAACAAGTGGGGTTCCGCAGGGGTCTGTTTTGGGACCGGTTCTGTTCAATATCTTCATCAACGATTTAGATATTGGCATAGAAAGTACGTTTATTAAGTTTGCGGACGATACCAAACTGGGAGGGATTGCAACTGCTCTGGAGGACAGGGTCAAAATTCAAAATGATTTGGACAAGTTGGAGAAATGGTCTGAGGTAAACAGGATGAAGTTCAATAAAAATAAATGCAAAGTGCTCCACTTAGGAAGGAACAATCAGTTTCACACATACAGAATGGGAAGAGACTGTCTAGGAAGGAGTATGGCAGAAAGAGATCTAGGGGTCATAGTGGACCACAAGCTTAATATGAGTCAACAGTGTGATACTGTTGCAAAAAAAGCAAATGTGATTCTGCGATGCATTAACAGGTGTGTTGTAAACAAGACACGAGAAGTCATTCTTCCGCTTTACTCTGCGCTGGTTAGGCCTCAACTGGAGTATTGTGTCCAGTTCTGGGCACCGCATTTCAAGAAAGATGTGGAGAAATTGGAGAGGGTCCAGAGAAGAGCAACAAGAATGATTAAAGGTCTTGAGAACATGACCTATGAAGGAAGGCTGAAGGAATTGGGTTTGTTTAGTTTGTAAAAGAGAAGACTGAGAGGGGACATGATAGCAGTTTTCAGGTATCTAAAAGGGTGTCATCAGGAGGAGGGAGAAAACTTGTTCACCTTAGCCTCTAATGATAGAACAAGAAGCAATAGGCTTAAACTGCAGCAAGGGAGATTTAGGCTGGACATTAGGAAAAAGTTCCTAACTGTCAGGGTAGTTAAACACTGGAATAGATTGCCTAGGGAAGTTGTGGAATCTCCATCTCTGGAGATATTTAAGAGTAGGTTAGATAAATGTCTATTAGGGATGGTCTAGACAGTATTTAGTCCTGCCATGAGGGCAGGGGACTGGACTCGATGACCTCTCGAGGTCCCTTCCAGTCCCAGAGTCTCTGAGTCTATGAGAGAAGCCAGCGCCCCTGCTGGAGCCACCACATCCCAGGCTCCTCCCAGAGTTGGGGAGGTAAGCCTGCGCTCCTCCCCAGGCCCCTCTCAGAACTGAGAAGGGAGAAGCAAGCCTTGGCCCAGCTGGAGAAAGAAGCTGCTGAAAGAAAGGAGGAGGCTGATGAGAGAGAAGAAAAAGCTCGTAAGGGACGTCTGGAATTACTGGCTGCTGAGGAGAAAGATCGACAGAGGCAACAGGAGCTGGAACAGGAGACTCACAAGATGCAACAAGAAACTGCCAGACTTCAGCTCCAAGTCAAAGAAGCAAGGAAAGAACAGCAGAAACTGTATCCTCTTGAAAATCCAGTTTATAACTATGCTGATATGTGGTATTACTCTGGGCAGTTTTCTGTGTTTAACCAGTTTTGCCATGGTCAGGGAGAGGGGGAGTCTAACCTGGGAGGTAATAGCTGTTTGTCTGTTCAAGAAAGCAGTGTGTCTGGGAATGAAGTTTCTGAATGTCTGTCTAATGTCTCAGAAGTGAATCTGGAGTTAGATCAAGAGCAAAAAGATCTCATTGGGGAGGGAGATGTTTTTCAGGAGCAGATTCAAGTAAATGGTCAGATGGAAGCCCTAACCGAGGAAGGAAAAGGTAGATGTGTAATGGGTAATGGATTGGTGGCTAGTGCAGCTTGTAAAAGTGAACCTGAAATGGGTAACTGTGATTTGCTGGAAGTAGCTCAGTGTAGTGAAAAAAGCAGCAGCTTCTCTGTTGGAAGTGGCAATGTGCCTGGTAGAGAAGGTTTGGAGGAGCCTAGGCAGCCTTGTGAGCTGATGGCTTTATCTGGTCAGCAGTTTGGGAAGGCAGAAATAGTGGAAAATGAGTGTCCCTATCCCTTACCTGTTTCCTGTGTGGAAAAATGTGACAGTGAAGGTAATGTGCCTGTGTCTGTCAGGGGTATTGACTTGCCTATGGAGGAAGCTACCTCAGTCTCCAAGCAGTTGTCTGTGAACAGCCTTGTGTGCTGGGACAAGGGAAAGGAAATCCCAAGCTGTGTGTCTGGTGAAGGAGAATGTATCTCTGGCTCTTCTGTGTGTGTGGAGCAGACAGAAGGTGCCTTTCAGCCTGTGATGGTTGAGAATAGTTCAGTTGTTTCGGAGTTGGTTGTAAATACAGCTAAAGCCCAGGAAGGGAATGGTCCTAAGTTTGTGTCTGCTGGGGAGAATGGCACTGTAACTAGGTTGCATCCAGTTAGTGTCTTAGCAAAATCCCAGAGATCAGACAATTCTGGTGCTTGTAGTTTGCCAGTTGTTAATGTGTGGTTGGAAAAGGGTGTAGCAACTCTGTCTAATCAGGGTTATACCCTAGCCAGGGCACAAGGAGAGCAGAAAGGTGATTTAATTGTGTTACCTACTGACAGTTTGACAACTTGTAGCAAGAAGGAAAAGATTCCTGAGCTTGTTCATGGCCAAGGGAAGGAGAATGCTTCTAACCTGTTATCTAGAAAATCTATAAGTTTGCCTGAAAAGAAATTGTGTAGGAATCTGCCTGATGGGCCAGAGGTGATTCTGAATGTAAGTGATACCCAGAAAGAGTCTGTGGGGGCTCAAGAAAGTGTTCCTTTAGAGCAAGCCCTAGGTGAAGCAGAGAAGGGCAGAGTTTCTGTGAGAGGTGAATTGCTGCTTAGAGAAGCTGCTAAGGAAAGAAATCCTCATGGTAATCTGTGCAAGCAGTTTGGTACAACTAAAGGGTGTGAAAGTGATTTAATCAAGGAAGTTTCAGTTCCTAACAGCCAGAAATTTTGTATTGTAAATGGATCCACTGACTTTCCTTTTGAAAAATCCAGTGTGAATAGCTTTGAGACTGTCTCAGATGGAGTAAAAGTTGTTGAGGAATTTAAATAGCTCTATGAGCAAGTGCCTGGCTTTGGCCAGCTTGTTGGGAAAACAATGGTGTTGGGATAGGACTGTCTCAATGCTAATTTTGTGAGTGAGCAGTCTGTGCTTCAGGGTCTGAGGAGAGATTTGGTTACTGGTGTTTCAGAGCAGAACAGTTTTATGGCCAAATGCTTGAGGATGCAGGGGAGAGCAAGCAAACTCTCACCCTCTGACTATTTGAATTTGTGTGATATCTCTGTAAAACAGAGTCCAGCCTTGGAATGGGTAGCAGCTGAAAATCTAAAAGTTAGTGTCTGTGTTGATGCAAATTCCCTGACTGGCAGGGAGAAGAAAGACTTGCTAAAAGCTGTTAGCACAGAGAGCCCACCCCATAAGCCAGTGAATTCTATTAAGCAAGAGAAATCAGGGTGTGATCCTACAGAAGGAGGAGGAAAGAGAAAACTGAATTTTGCAAAGAGAAGCTGCAGGTTAACCCTAAAATGTCAAAACCCCAATGGTATTGAGCCAAAGGTATGGCATGAGAAACATAATTATAGATGGACACTTGCAATGGATTTGTTGTTAATGCTAATGGTAATTTTTGTAACTAATTTATTGCTAATACTAACAACTGTAAAAATGTACAATGTGCCTAATCTTTTGCAAAAATCCCTTGAACATGTTAAGAGAAATATATGAGAACACACTTTATGTTAAAAGGCCTTGTTATACTGATGTTTCACTGCTAGTGCCTGTAAACAGTCTTGGAATTTTTCACAGAAGAAAAAACATTCCAGACCTGATGTGCTGTATGAAAAGGGAAACTGAGGCACACTACCATATTGCTTTCATGGCAAAATGCCAAGATTCCTACACTATGAACTACATTAATATCTATGTTGATTTAATGTTAATTGGGTTCCAAACATTTGCCTGAGCTTGTATAGATAAAATAGCTAGTTTCTTTAGCTCTTGGCAAGATCATATGAAACATACAGGAATCCTGCTGCGAGAGCAGATTCAATCCACTATTGTTCTAACCAAGTTTGGCCTTAAGTTTGTAAAGAGAGTCAATCATGTTATTAAACATGAGTTTGGTAAAACATTTCTGTTCTACACTAATAGGGCTTCTAACCCAGTACAAGCTGTAATAAGACAAAACCCAGGATGGGGAGCTTTTGGGATGCAGTCAGTGATGTTGGTGTCATCCCTTCCTGCATCAATTTTGCTTTGGGGGTGTGATGTTATGAGTATAATATAATATCTCACTGAAAGGTGACAGGGCCAGAAAGAGTTAATTAACTCACCTCACGGACTGACTGGAGCCATGGGTGAACCTTAAGGACTGGTTAGCAAGATATGTAAATGAACAGAACTTTGAAATGCAAGTCTGCATTGTCAGAGGTAGAAGGGGAGGTGTTTGCTCAAGTCTTGTGATGTAAGCAAACAAGTCTTGTCTATTGCTCTAGTTTTAATTCAAAGATCAAAAAAGGAATATTAGCATTTAAGATGATACTTGAGTGAAATAGTGTTATTGTCTATGTGTCTCTCTGGAGGTTGAGGTAACCTGTATCTGAACTGTTTAATGGATAAATTACTCTGTGCTAATTGGCAGGATGTTTGGGAGAAGGAGTTAAGCCTATTGTTTTCTCAGGCCGAAAGGCTGCTAGAAATGTATAAGAAGCCTGGGGCCATGTCTACATCTAAAATTTTGCAGCGCTGGTTGTTACAGCTGTATTAGTACAGCTGTATAGGGCCAGCGCTGCAGAGTGGCCACACTTACAGCAACCAGCGCTGCAAGTGGTGTTAGATGTGGCCACACTGCAGCGCTGTTGGGCGGCTTCAAGGGGGGTTCCGGGACCGAGAGAGCAAACCGGGAAAGGAAACCAGCTTCGCCGCGGTTTGCTCTCTCGGTCCCGGAGCCAGCCAGCAAACCGCGGGGAAGGAGACCTGCTTGCTCGGGGTTCCGGGACCGAGAGAGCAAACCGGGAACGCCGCGGTTTGCTCTCTCGGTCCCGGAGCCAGCCAGCAAACCGCGGGGAAGGAGACCTGCTTGCTCGGGGTTCCGGGACCGAGAGAGCAAACCGGGAAAGGAGACCAGCTTCGCCGCGGTTTGCTCTCTCGGTCCCGGAACCCCGAGCAAGCAGGTCTCCTTCCCCGCGGTTTGCTGGCTGGCTCCGGGACCGAGAGAGCAAACCGCGGCGAAGCTGGTCTCCTTTCCCGGTTTGCTCTCTCGGTCCCGGAACCCCGAGCAAGCAGGTCTCCTTCCCCGCGGTTTGCTGGCTGGCTCCGGGACCGAGAGAGCAAACCGCGGCGTTCCCGGTTTGCTCTCTCGGTCCCGGAACCCCGAGCAAGCAGGTCTCCTTCCCCGCGGTTTGCTGGCTGGCTCCGGGACCGAGAGAGCAAACCGCGGCGTTCCCGGTTTGCTCTCTCGGTCCCGGAACCCCGAGCAAGCAGGTCTCCTTCCCTGCGGTTTGCTGGGTGGCTCCGGGACCGAGAGGGCAAACCGGGAAAGGAAACCAGCTTGATTACCAGAGGCTTCCTCCTTCCACGGATGTCAAGAAAAGCGCTGGTGAGTGTCTACATTGCATTACCAGCGCTGGATCACCAGCGCTGGATCCTCTACACCCGAGACAAAACGGGAGTACGGCCAGCGCTGCAAAGAGGGAGTTGCAGCGCTGGTGATGCCCTGCAGATGTGGACACTCTCAAAGTTGCAGCGCTGTAACTCCCTCACCAGCGCTGCAACTTTCTGATGTAGACAAGCCCTGGGACACGATCCTTCTTCATCTCAAATCTGCTTTGGTTTTCAAGAGTGGGAAACCTTAAGCCACAAGGACTGAGATCCCCAGTCGTTGACTGGAGCCACCCTGAATATGGACCTTGGACTATAACCTATGGACTATTTCTAAAAGGACTTTTGGCTACTACAAGCTCGCCTCTACTATGTATCTGAACCTCAGAAATTGAATTCAAGTCTGTATGTGTATTAATCTTTTAACCAACACTCTCTCTCTTTTCTTTTCTAATACATTTTAGCTTAGTTAACAAGGATTGGCTATCGTGTGTATTGTGGGTAAGATCTCAGTTATAATTGAACCTGGGTATGTGGCTGATCCTTTGGGACTGGAAGAACCTTTTCTTTTATATGATGAAGTAAGATTTTCAGGAATCATCATCATATCTGACAGATGTGTCTGGACGGAGGCCTGAGGCTGGGCACTTAAGGGAACTGCATAGTTTGGACTATGCATAGTTTGCAGTTCACCCTGATTGAGTGACCTCAGCTGGCTCCCACGAGCAGCACCCTCACACTGATGTAGTCTTGCTAGGATCCATAGAACCAGGTCAATTAAGCTTTGGGTCAGAACCCCACGCTATCCAAATTGGAATTTTGGAATTGAGAGTTTGTTTGCTTAAAGAGCAGTTGCAATGGGTGAGCAAAGAGCATATGAGGGTCTTGACAAAAGAGCCCTGGAAGATTTGTGTTCAGAAAAAGGGACAAGCTTTAGAAAAAAAGCTACAGATCAAGAATTGGGAGAGCTGTTAATGGCCAGTGATCAGGAGGCAGGAGCACAGCCCTTACCTGATACTACAGAAACTGCAGAAGCAATTTGAATAAAAAAGGCAGCAAATAAACTGCAACTGCAGCATGAACAGAAACTAGCAGATCTTCGATTGCTGGAAAGGCAAAAAATAGCTGAATTAGAAGGAGAAGCTGCTGAGAGAAAGAAGGAGGCTGATGAGAGAGAAGAAAAAGCTCATAAGGGGCATCTGGAATTACTGGCTGCGGAGGAGAGAGCTCGAGAGATGAAACAGGAAATGGCCAAACTTCAGCTCCAAGTAATAGAGGAGCGGAGAAAGTCATCGCCACCTGGTACTCCACTTACCCACCGCCATGAGAAGACCTGGGAAAGAATGTGTCCCATCTACAATGATACTGAAGATACAGAGGAGTTTTTGTGTACCTTTGAACGCCTCTGCCATCTGTACCAGATCCCCGATGATCAGCGAATGCCTGTCCTGCTGACCAGACTGACTGGAAAAGCCAGGGAGGTATTTAATGAATTGGGGGAACAAGAAGCCTTGGATTATGGCCGGTATAAAGATTCTATGTTAAGGCGGTTCAAGGTTACTCCTGATTCTTACAGAGTTAAGTTTAGAAAGTTTAAGATGTCTAATGATTGTACTTTTGTAGAATATGCTCATAAGCTGATGGGTTTTGTTAAAAAGTGGGTGATGGGAGCAAAGGTACATGGGAGTTTCGAAAAGCTGCTGGATTTAATAACTTTGGAACGGTTCTTAAACATTGTGCCTGACCATGTGAGAGCAGCTGTGTGGTGATAGGGACCCTGAGTCAGTCCTATGGGCTGCAGAGTTTGCAGCTGCCCATACCCAAAACAGGGCTCAAGAAGGATATAAACCCCAGGGGAAAACTAGTCACCATTCTCCCCAGTTCAAGAGGAGGGAAGGACTTAAAGGTAAACCTGGCTCGAACTTTTATAAGGTGGCTCATGGGGGTCCACTGGGTAGGAACTCTCACTCCGAAAATAAACCAGTTAAATGCTATCACTGTGGTATGCTTGGCCACATAAGCCCAGATTGCCCGACCCTAAAGGGCAGCCCAAAAACAGCAACCCCAAGAGCCACAGTAAATGCCAACTCCATTACCCTGAGCACCCAGGCTGAACCGAACCACAACAGCGCCACCTTAAGTCCAGGTGCAAGCAGAGCAGTGGCTAATGCCAACCCCCTCGTCTCCGATGCTCTGGGAGGAGGTGATGAGCTCACCGGTTATGTCAGAACTGAGGCTTGCAAGGAAGTGAGAGGTTTATTAAGGAGGCCTGAGGCTGGGCACTTTAAGGAAACTTCATGGTTTGAACTTCTAAGTAACCAGTGAGGTACTACAGAAGCTGTTTTGTGCTGGCTTGGTAAATCTAAGTATTGCAATAACTACCAGTGTTTGGGATTTGTCTGCCCAGTTTTCTTTGCAGTTCACCCTGATTGTGTGACGTTAGCTGGCTCCCACAGGCAGCACTGTCACAGCTGGGAAGGAAGGCAGCTCCCCGCCCCCACTGGAACAGCCGCTCCCCAGTCCCATCGCAGAGCTGGGGAGGGAAGGCAGCACTCCACCCCTGCAGAAACGGCCGATCCCCATTGCCCTCGCAGAGCTGGGGAGGGAAAACAGCGCCCTGTCCCTGCAGGAACGGCAGCTCCTGAGTCCCCTTGCAGAATTGGGGAGGGAACCCAGCGCCCCATCCCCGCAGGAACGGCCACTCCCCAGTACCCTTGGAGAGCTGGGGAGGGAACCCAGTGCCCCTCCCCCAAAGGAATGGCTGCTCCCTAGTCCCCTCGCAGAGCTGGGGAGGCAACTCAGCACCCTGCCCCCGCGGGAATGGCTGCCCCACAGTCCCCTCGCAAAGTTGGAGAGGGAAGGAAGCGCCCCGCCCCCGCTTGAACAGCGGCTCCCCAGTCCCCCCGCAGAGCTGGGGAGGAAACCCAGTGCCCCGCCCCTGCAGGAACGGCTGCTCCCCAGTGTCCTGGCAGAGCTGGGGAGGGAACACTGCTGCCCGCCCCTGAAGGATTGGCCTCTCCCCAGTCCCCTCGCAGAGCTGGGGAGGGAAAGCAACTCCCCGCCCCCGCTGGAATGGTGGCCCCACAGTCCCCTGGCAGAGGTGGGGAGAGAAGGCAGCGCCCCACCCCCGTTAGAACGGTGTGATGGAGTAGGGCTGTCTGTGTGGGGGATGGGAGAGCCGGGAATGTCTTTAGGTGAGGGAAAGGATCTATAAGCCTGTAACCTGAGCCAGGTAGGAGGGAGGGGTTAGCACCTTGGCCTGGGAAGCTGGACAAAGGAATCGGCCGGCTGGAGGAGGGGCAGTTCAGTTTCGGTTTTGGGCTGGGTGAGGGGAATTCAGGGGATCCTATGCTGGATCCAAGCACCTTGAAACTCCAAAACGACTCGATTGAGGGGTCCTGACTGTGCTAAAAGCTCTGCTGTAACCTGTGTTCCTGTTGTCCAATAAACCTTCTGTTTTACTGGCTGGCTGAGAGTCACTGCGGGTCCCAGGAAGAGGGGTGCCGGAACGGACTTCCCCTAACTCCATGACAACTGGTGGCAGCGGCAGGAGATACTGCACCCTGTGGACAGCACTTCCTGCAGTAAGTGACTGGGGAGCAGTAAAACGAAGGGATGATTTTAGGGGTGATTAACCCCTGGGAGTGTGTGCCCAGTGAGAAGGACTTTGCAGTGACAGGGTCCCCCGGGGGATTGCAGCGAGCGGTCCCAGGGGCAGAGGAGTCTGCAGCTCGACTCTGGCAGAGAGGTGGTGACCTCAAGAAGGGCTGGTGCACTGGGGGTCTCCCTGGAAACCGTGGGGAGCGGCGAGCACCCCGGCCTGTGAGTGGCCAGCAGAAAGATGTATGCCAAGCGGCGCAAGTGCGACCTGGTGGAGCTGTGCAAGCAGAGGGGGCTGTGCAATGGGAGACTCACGAAAGACCAGCTGATTGCCCGGCTGGAGGAGGAAGACCGCTTCAATGTATGGAGCCCTGTCTCTGAGGGAAGCAGCTGGGCAGATGCAGCGCAGGCACCAGTGTCTGTCCCAGCTGGGAGTGGTCAGCCGGCGGCTGAGGGGTTCCCGAGACCCCCCCTTCCTATGCCTAGGGGAAGGGAGAGGAGGAGCCCAGCGAATACCGAGGGCACCGTGACCCCCCCGGCCAGCCAGGGATCCTCCCAGCGAAGCTCATCCCCCAGCAGGGGATCCTCCTGGCGGGCTCGGCATCTGTGGAGCAGATTTGGCTGGAATATGACAGGGAGCTGAGATGGGAAGAGCTCGAGTTATGGAGGCAAGAACTGAAGGAAAGGGGGATCCAGTGCAAACATGAGGAGAACCAGCGCCAGCGTGAGCTGGAGGAGAAGGAGAAACAGCGTAAACATGAGCTGGAGCTGGCCCAACTGGCGAGCAGTGGGGTCCCGGCTGCGGTGAGTGAAGGGGGACCCAAGCCTACAAAGAGCTTTGATAAAGGCTTGCTGGCCCGCCGTAAGGAGGGAGAGGACATAGATACCTTCCTGATGACCTTTGAGGATGCCTGTGAGCTGCACAGGGTTGACCATGCAGACAGGATCTCATTTCTCACCCCCTTACTGAACTCCACAGCTGTGGAGGTGTACAGCTGACTGAAAGAGGCGGAGGCAGGGGCCTAAGAGCTGTTCAAACAGGCCCTGCTCCGGGAGTTTGGGCTGACTCCAGAGATGCACCGGAAAAGGTTCCGGAGTCAGTGTAAAACCCTTGAGGTCACATACCTACAACTGGTCAATTGGGAGCAGGGGTATGCCCGCAAGTGGACAGCTGGGGCCCAAACTAAAGAGGACCTGCTTGACCTATATATACTAGAGCACCTGTAAGAGCAGTGCCCGTCCGACCTGAGGCTGTGGTTAATGGGCCAGAAGCCAGAGAACCCGCAGCACGCAGGCCAGCTGGCCGACCAATTTGTGGACAGTCGAGCAGGGGACAACAGGGCGGAGTCTCAAAGGAGCAGGCCTGCCTCAACGCAGAGAGAGAGTCAGCATGGGACCTCCCAGCGGGGGCCTATGGAGAAACCCCACCAAAGGGGAACATCCAGCGTCAGGTCCATCTGACCCACTCGAGGGGACCCACGAGACACGGGCTGCTATCACTGTGGCCAACGAGGCCACATACGGGCCCAGTGCTCCAAGCTCAGGGACAGACCGAGCAGACTCAACCTGCAGAGGGTTGACTGAGTAAAGACCCAGTCGGAGGAGGGGCAACGTTCCCAGGAAAGGGGGGCTGGCAGCGTGCAACCTGTGAAGGAGGGAGGAGGTCCCCGAGTCAGCCCCTCTGGGGGACTGGATGCTCCAGGCTCCGGGTTTTTGGTTTACAGGGTGGGCGCAGGGATGCCCCTCCGGAAAGAGTGCCTTGTTTCCCTGGAGGTAGATGGGAGGAAGGTCACTGGGTACTGGGACACGGGCGCAGAGGTGACGCTCGCCCGGACCGAGGTGGTGGCCTCAGATCAGATGGTGCCCGACACCTACCTGACCCTGAAGGGCATGGTGGGACCCCATTCAAGGTGCCTGTGGTGAGGGGACACCTGAAGTGGGGGGCTAGGGAGGCCCCAATGACGTGAGGGTACACCCACATTTGCCAACAGACGTGTTAATGTGAGTGGACCTCGAGGACTGGCCAAGTAACATCCAGAGTGCCCTGGTCGTGACTGGCAGTCAGAGTCAGCAAAGGGCACTGCGCCCCAACAACAGGGAAGGGACTCTGCCTGAGGTGCAGGACCCTAACCTGGTGGGGGGGGAATGCCCAGGGACACGGCTCAGAGAGGCTGCGGCCTCAGACCCAGCCAGCGAGAGAGAGCAGGGCCCCATCCCTGTCCCAGGCTGAGTTGCAGAAAGATCCCTCCTTGCGGAAGCCTAGGGACTGGGCTAACCTCAGTGCAGTACAGACCATGAGGAGAGGTTGCAAGGAGAGGTTCCTGTGGGAGAAGGGGTTCCTGTACCGAGAATGGGCTCCCCCAGGGGAAGTAGAGTCATGGGGGATCAGGAGGCAGCTGGTGGTTCCCCAGAAGTTTCGCCACAAGCTACTGTACCTGGCCCATGACATCCCTCTCGCAGGGCACCAGGGAATCTGACGCACCAGACAGAGGCTGCTACAGAACTTTTACTGGCCTGAGGTCTTTACCCATGTCCAACAGTACTGCCAATCCTGTGATCCCTGCCAGAGGGTGGGGAAGGCCCGGGACAAGCAGAAAGTTGCTTTGAGGCCTTTACCCATCACAGAAGAACCTTTCCAGAAGGTGACCATGGACATAGTGGGACCTCTCAGCAAGGCGACCCGGTCGGGGAACAAATACATCCTGGTGGTGGTGGATTTTGCCACTTGCTACCCCGAGGCTGTGACCTTGTCCTCTATCGAAGCAGACACCGTGGCAGATGCGCTGCTGACCATTTTCAGCAGGGTGGGGTTCCCCAAGGAAGTCTTAACTGACCAGGGGTCCAACTTCATGTTGGCCCTACTCCGGTGCTTGTGGGAAAAATGTGGGGTCCGGCATAACTGAGCCTCAGCATATCACCCCCAGTCCAACGGGCTGGTGGAAATATTCAACAGGACGCTGAAGATGATGCTAAAAACATTTATGAACCAGCACCCGCAGGACTGGGACAAGTACTTACCTCACCTGCTGTTCACGTACAGGGAGGTACCCCTGGAATCTACCGGGTTTTCGCCTTCCGAACTGTTGTATGGAAGGCGGGTAAGGGGGCCCCTGGACCTGATGAGAGACGAATGGGAGGGGAAGGCCACTCCTGAGGGAGAGTTGGTGGTGGACTATGTCCTGACCTTCCGGGAAAGACTGGTCGAGCTCATGGGCCTCTCCAGAAAGAATCTGGCCAGAGCCAGAGGAAGCAGAAGGTCTGGTATGACCACACAGCGTGGGCCCGTGCCTTCGCCACCGGGGATCAAGTGATGGGTCTCATCTCCGTGAGGAAAAACAAACTTCAGGCTGCCTGGGAAGGGCCCTTCAAGGTTATCAAGCAACTAAATGAGGTAAACTATGTGGTGGAGCTGTCGAACCGGTCACATCACCATCGAGTGTACCATGTGAACATGATGAAGCCATACTATGACAGGGGGAATGTGGTGTTGGCCGTGTGTGGACATTGGGAGGAGCAGGGAGATGACCCTTTAGTGGATCTATTCCATGGGACGAAAGCTGGTTCCCCCCTGGAGGCAATTCCCCTCTCTTATCAGCTGACCCTGGCCCAGCACGCTGAGATCAGAGGGATGCTGCATCTATACCAACAGCTGTTTTCCAACCAGCCTGGACGCACTAATTTGACTGTCCACCGGGTGGAGACTGGGTCACATCCTCCTATAAGATGTTCCCCTTTTCTGGTCAGTGGGAAAACTGCCCAGGACCTAGAAAGAGAGTTCAAGGACATTCTGGCTTTGGGGGTGATCCAGCCATCTTCCAGCCCTTGGGCCTCGCCAGTGCTGCTGGTCCCCAAAAAGGACGGGTCAATCCGGTTCTCTGTGGACTCTCAAAAGCTCAGTGCCATCACCATATCTGATGCCTACCCCATGCCCAGGCCTGATGAGCTCTTGGACAAGCTGGGAGGTGCTTGGTACCTGACCACCATGGATCTTACAAAGGGCTACTGGCAAGTGCCGCTGGATGCAGATGCCAGGCTGAAATCGGCCTTTATCACCCCTCTGGGGCTCTACGAGTTTCTGACCCTGCCCTTCGGCCTCAAGGGAGTGCCAGCCACCTTCCAGTGCCTGGTAGATCAGCTTCTGAGGGGGATGGAGAGTTTTGCCGTGGTGTATATTGACGACATCTGCGTCTTCTGCCAGACCTGGGAGGACCACGCGTCCCAGGTTAAAAAGTGCTGAGCCGACTCCGGGAGGCTTGGTTAACCGTAAAGGCTGAGAAGTGCAAGGTGGCGATGGCTGAAGTATCTTACCTGGGCCATCGGGTGGGGAGCGGCTGCCTAAAGCCGGAACCAGTCAACGTGGAGGTGATCAGAAATTGGCCCGCTCCCCAAACCAAAAAGCAGGTCCAGGCCTTTTTTGGGATGGCGGGGTACTATCGAAGTTTCCTGCCCCACTTTAGCGCCATAGCCGCCCCCATCACTGAGCTGTGCAAGAAGGGGAAGCCAGACAGCTGGTCTGGACCGAGCAGTGCTAGCAGGCTCTCCGGGTGCTGAAGGCGGCTCTGGTTAGTGGCCCAGTTCTGGCAAACCCAGATTTTGACAAGCCCTTTATGGTGTTCACTGATGCCTCAGACACGGGACTGGGGGCGGTGTTAATGCAGGAGGATGAAAAGGGGGAGAGACACCCCATCGTGTACCTGAGCAAGAAGTTGCTACCCCGGGAGAAGAACTACGTGGCCATCGAGAAGGAATGCCTGGCCATGGTGTGAGCCCTTAAGAAGCTAGAGCCATATCTCTTTGGGCGACACTTCACCATGTACACCGACCACTCTCCCCTGACCTGGCTGCACCAGATGAAAGGAGCCAACGCCAAGCTCCTGAGGTGGAGCCTGCTCCTGCAGGACTATGACATGGACGTGGTCCATGTGAAGGGAAGTGCCAACCTGATAGTGGACGCGCTGTCCCGGAGAGGGGGCCCTGAACTTCCCCAGGTCACTGGGCAGAGTGGTCCTGCTCAGTTCAGTCTCAAAGGGGGGAGAGATGTGATGGAGTAGGGCTGTCTGTGTGGGGGATGGGAGAGCCGGGAATGTCTTTAGGTGAGGGAAAGGATCTATAAGCCTGTAACCTGAGCCAGGTAGGAGGGAGGGGTTAGCACCTTGGCCTGGGAAGTTGGACAAAGGAATCGGCCGGCTGGAGGAGGGGCAGTTCAGTTTCGGTTTTGGGCTGGGTGAGGGGAATTCAGGGGATCCTGTGCTGGACTCAAGCACCTTGAAACACCAGAAGGACTCGATTGAGGGGGTCTTACTGTGCCTGCAAGCTCTGCTGTAACCTGCATTCCTCTTATCCAATAAACCTGTTTTACAGGCTGGCTGAGAGTCACTGTGGGTCCCAGGAAGGGGGTGCCGGAACGGACTCCCCCACACTCCATGACAAACGGCCACTCCCCAGTCCCCTCACAGAGCTGGAAGGGGAACCCAGCGCCCCGCCCCCACAGGAACGGCCGCTGCCCAGTCCCCTGGCAGAGATAGGGAGGGAACCCAGCGCCCCGCCCCCACAGGAACGGCCGCTGCCCAGTCCCCTGGCAGAGATAGGGAGGGAACACAGCGCCCTGCCTCCGCAGCAACGGCCGCTCCCCAGTCCTCTCACAGAGCTGGGCAGGGAAGGCTGCGCCTCTCCCTCGCTTGAACTGGCGCTCCCCAGTCCCCTCGCAGAGCTGGGGAGGGAAAGCAGCATCCTGCCCCCGCTGGAATGGCGGCCCCGCAGTCCTCTCGCAGAGCTGGGAGGGAACCCAGCGCCCCGCCCGACCAGGAACGGCCGCTCTCCAGTCTCATAGGCTCATAGACTTTAGGGTCAGAAGGGACCAATATGATCATCTAGTCTGACTTCCTGCACAAAGCAGGCCACAGAACCCTACCCATCCACTTCTATAACAAATCCCTAACCTATGTCCGAGTTACTGAAGTCTTCAAATTGTGGTCTGAAGACCTCAAGCTGCAGAGAATCCACCAGCAAGTGACCCATGCCCGATGCTGCAGAGGAAGGCGAAAAGCCTCCAGGGCTTCTGCCAATCTGCCCCAGAGGAAAATTCCTTCCCGACCCCAAATATGGCGATCAGCTAAACTCTGAGCATGTGGGCAAGACTCACCAGCCAGCACTCAGGAAAGAATTGTCTGTAGTAACTCAGATCTCATCCCATCCAACATCCCATCACAGACCACTGGGCATACTTGTCTGCTGATAATCAAAGATCAATTGCCAAAATTAAGCTATCCCATCATACCATCCCTTCCATAAACATATCAAGCTTAGTCTTTAAAGCCAGAAATGTCTTTTGCCCCCACTACTCCCTTTGGAAGGCTGTTCCAGAACTTCACTCCTCTAATGGTTAGAAACTTTAGTCTAATTTCAAGTCTAAACTTCCTAGTGTCCAGCTTATACCCATTTGTACTTGTGTCTACATTGGTACTAAGCTTAAATAATTCATCTCCCACCCTAATTAATTCCTTTCCCTCCCTAATTCCTTGCAGAGCTGGGGAGGGAAGGCAGCACCCAGCCCCCCGGAACGGCAGCTCCCCAGTCCCCTCGCAGAGCCGGAGAGGGAACCCAGTGCCCCACTCCCGGAGGGACAACAGCTGCCCAGTCCCCTCACAGAGCTGGGGAGGGAACACAGTGCCTCGCCCCCACAGGAATGGCTGCTCCCCAGTCCACTCGCAGACCTGGGGACAGAACCCATCGCCCTTCCCCCGCAGGAGCGGCCGGTTCCCAGTTCCCTTGCAAAGTTGGGAAGGAACCCAGCAACCCGCCCCAGCAGGAATGGCCACTCCCCAGTTTCCTGGCAGAGCTGGGGAGAACACAAAGCCCCAACCTCATAGGAACGGCCGCTCCCCAATCCACTTGCAGACCTGAAGTAGGAAGGCAGCTCCCCGTCCCGCAGGAACGGCTGCTCCCCAGTCCCCTCACAGAGCCGGAGAGGGAAAACAGCGCCCCGCCACCGCTTGAACTGCCGCTGCCCATTTCCCTGGCAGAGCTGGGGAGGGAAGGCAGCGCATCCCCCGCAGGAACGGCCGCTTCCCAGTCCCCTCACAGAGCTGGGGAGGGAAGGCAGCGCACCCCCCGCAGGAACGGCCACTTCCCAGTCCCCTCACAGAGCTGGGGAGGGAATCCAGTGCCCCGCGCCTGCTGGAAAGGCCACTCCCCAGTCCCCTCGCAGAGCTTTGGATGGATGGCAGCGCCCCACCCCTGCAGGAATGGTGGCTCCCCAGTCCTCTCGCAGAGCTGGGGAATGAAGGCAGCTCCCCGCCCCCGCAGGAACGGCCGCTCCCGAGTCGCCTCGCAGAGCTGGGGAGGGAAGGCAGCGCTCTGTCCCTGCAGGATTGGCCGCTCCCAATTCCCCTGGCAGAGCTGGGGAGGGAAGGAAGCACCCCGCCCCGACTGGAACAGCCGCTCCCCAGTCCCCTCACAGAGCTGGAGAGGGAACCCTGCACCCTGCCCCTGTAGGAACGGCAGCTCTATGATTTCATAATCACTTTCACCCAAGCTTCCTTCTACTTTCAAATTCTCAATGAGTTCCTCCCTATTTGTTAAAATCAAGTCTAGAACAGCTTCCCCCCTAGTAGCTTTTTCAACTTTCTGAAATAAAAAGTTGTCTGCAATGCAGTCCAGGAACTTATTGGATAGTCTGTGCCCCGCGGTGTTATTTTCCCAACATATATCTGGATAGTTGAAGTCCCCCATCACCACCAAATCTTGGGCTTTGGATGATTTTGTTAGTTGTTTGAAAAAAGCCTCATCCACCTCTTCCAACTGATTAGGTGGCTTGTAGTAGACTCCCAGCACGACATCACCCGTGTTTTTTACCCCTTTTAGCCTAACCCAGAGACTCTCAACACTCCCATCTCCTATGTCCATCTCCACCTCAGTCCTTAATATATAAGGCAACACCTCCTCCCTTTTTCCCCTGTCTATCCTTCCTGAGCAAACTATACCCATCCACACCAACATTCCAGTCGTGTGTATTATCCCACCAAGTTTCAGTAATGCCAACAATTTTATAGTTGTATTTATTTATTAGCACTTCCAGTTCTTCCTGCTTATTACCCATACTTCTTGCATTTGTATATAGGCATCTAAGATACTGGTTTGATCTTGCCTCCCAGCTTTGCCCTGACCCTCCTTCCTCATTGCCATTATAGCCCGTGCTCCCTCCTGTTTCCAACCCATCTCCCAGGTCTTGTTCCCCACTTACCTGTGGGGTTTGCTCACCTGTCCCCGTCGAACCTAGTTTAAAGCCCTCCTTACTAGATTAGCCAGTCTGTGCACAAATAAGGCCTTTCCCCTCTTCGAAAGGTGCCATCTGTGCCTAGCAGTCCTTCCTCGAATAGCATCCCGTGGTCGAGGAAGCCAAAGCCCTCCTGGCGACACCATCTTCGCAGCCAGGCATTCACCTCCACAATGCATCTGTCTCTGCCCGGGCCCCTACCTTCAACAGGAAGAATCGAAGAGAATACCACCTGTGCTCCAAACTCCTTAACCCGTACTCCCAGAGCCCTGTAGTCACTCTTGATCTGCTCAGTGTCACACCTCGCAGTATCATTTGTGCCCACATGGATGAGTAGCATGGGGTAGTAGTCAGAAGGCCGGATAATCCTTGACAATGGCTCTGTAACATCTCGGATACGGGCCCCTGGCAGGCAGCATACCTCCCGGGATGAACGGTCAGGGCGACAGATGGGTGTCTCCAACCACCACTACCCTATGTTTCTTATGAGTGGTGGCAGCAGACCTCCCAGCCTTAGGGGTACGAGGCTTCACCTCCTTAACTGTTGGGGGTGATTCCTTCTCTCCTGTATCAAGAAGAACATAACGGTTATCTTTTACCACAGCAGGAGGGTTCGCAGCAGGGATGGAGCACTGCCTGCTGCTAGAAGTAACCAGCTGGCTGTGTCCACCCTGAGCCTCCTCCTCCACTGGTGTGTCAGATATACCCTGAGGCATCTCCTCCTCCACCGGTGTGTCGGTAGTCCTGTGAACTGGGACAGCTACATCAGCTGTCTCCACATGGATACTGTCCAAGGATTGCTCATGGATATGGATGTTCCTCAGCCTAGCCACCTCCTCCTGTAACTCTCCCACCTGCTGCCTGAGAGATTCCACTAGTAGGCACCTTTCACATTGGATGCCACCCCAGCCTGGATATCAGTAAGTGGAAATTGCAAATTACAGTCTTTGCAAGCCCACACCAGAATCTGGGTAAAAGCATCCATGGTTTGGTGCTCTGTCTGGCTACAGGCGCACGTGGAGGAGACAGAAGCAGTGCTGGCACAGGTGTTGCGGGTCCTCCTCACCATTGTAAGCCTCCCTCTGTCAAACTCTCTCAAATTCCTGTCTGCAGCTCCCTGTCCGCTCTGCTCTGCTGTAAATAGAAAGGTTTTGGATGTGGCTTGATTTATAGGTTCAGGGGGACCAATGGGTCACAGATGAGACTGACAAGGGACCCCCGCTCCCTTCCTACTCCCCTTCCAAAAACTCCCTTGCAAAACTCCCTGGTCGCTTGTGCGCAGCTTTATAAAGCCCTGGCCTGAGTGAATGCCCCGCCCACAGCAAGATCTTTCTCTGTCCCTTGTGCAAAGCAGGGGGCCAAATTCCATGGAAACAATGGATGAGTTGGGGCCCTGGGCACATCCAGCCCTGGCAGTGAGATGTTCCCTCCCCTCTTTCTTTATGCTCCTGTTGTTATTTCATGGATTGTCTGGGATGGGGGAAAAGCTGAGTTCACTCCAGGTGGAGGGTAAAAAGGACCCTCAAAGTCTCAGGACCCAACCCCTGCTACCAGGATCACCGAGGTGCTGGGGATTTGAGTAGGAAAGGGATTGTGTGAATTGTCAAGGTGGGGAATGAATAACAATCTACAACTAGATCCACCTCATTAACCACTGACACAGGCTAATCCTGCTGCAGATAGAAGGGAAACTGGGAGTGATTCTTTGCTGTGCAGCCATGGAAAAAATGACCCAATTGCACCGCAGTGAATGTGCTGGGGAAGCTGGACTTTACAGGCAGGTGGCAATAGCAGATCCTAGAAATACCTGGAGCTTCCCACACCACTCCTGCCACCAGGGTCAGTTGTTGAGCGACTCTCAGAGCTCCTCCCCTCCCATTACCTTCCAGTAGAAGGTGGCCGCACTCCCCACCCAATGCAGGGGAGAGGGATGAGTGTATCTCTGCACCCTGAGTCCGGGGCACACACTCTCTGTGCCCCACACATCAATTCTGGCCCTGCTGAAAAGTGACCCTAAGAACCAGCAGCCTCCAGGACAGCAGGTTTGGCCCTCAGAGCAGGGAATGTGTCCCCTATGCTGCTCGTAGGCCACTTGATGCTCTGGGAATAGGAGGGCTCTGAGTGTGAGCTGCAGCCTATCTGGGGGTGTAGCTCAGTGGTAGAGCACATGCTTTGCATGTATGAGGCCCTGTGTTCAATCCCCAGCATTTTCAGGTTCTTGTTTGCGCTCTGCTGCTTTGCTCATGGCCAGCTGGGATGTGGCCCAGCAGTCTCCCTGCAGGAGTTTTAATCCTGCTGAGTGAGAGGCAAGTGCCAACTGAATGCAAGGTCTGGGGGGGTTTCTGCTCCTAAGTCACCTTGGTACATTTAAGATTCCCACCTGCTTTGCTGCTTGGGACAAGGGTAGATGAGAAAGGCGAATCCTCCAGCGCTGGAGGGAAAGATCCCATCTGCACAGACTGAGAGACAGACTAGACTTATTTCTTGTCTGGGCCCAATCTTTTCACCTGGTATAGCCCTTGTTCCAGCTCAGGTGATAGCTAGGGGATGTCTCATGACTGCAGCCATATTTGTTCAGTTCCACCCCCTTACACAGCTTAGGTACAAGGCAGGAATCTTTTGTCTCTCTCTGTGGAAAAGCCCCAGGTTTAAGATGGATTCCTGTACCAGGTGACATGGAACAACATGTCCTGTGAGACCTCAAGCCTTCACTCTTCCTGGCCTGACTCACAGATGGTGCAGGACAGAGCCATGTCCAGTCAATTGTCCTGGTTAATGAGAGCCATCAAGAGTCCAAACCACTATTAATGGCCCACACTTTGCATCATTTTAACAGGACCTCAGAGTTATAGTTCATATTTCTAGTTTCAGATACAGGAATGATCGGTTCATACAAATAGGATGAACACTCACAGTAGATTATAAGCTTTGTAATGATACCTTACAAGAGACCTTTGGCATGAAGCATAGTCCAGTCACTTTATATTCACACTCATTATCCAGGTTTCTCGTAAGCACACAGACACCTTACCAGATGCTCTCGATACAGGAATGGCCCAGACACATAAAGTGATGGCAATTGTATTTTCCTTTTTTATTTTTGCATTTCCAATGACATTTCTGTCTGTGATTTCGTTTTGCTTTGTATAACTGTGTTTTCTCCTGGATTTGATATTTAACTAAAAAAGAAAAATGCCTCAGGGCCGCGGATGGAGGATCACGCTGAGGCTAGGACTGCTAAGAGAGCGAGAGTAGCAGGTTTTCTGTACTGTTTCTCACTCTCTTTTTCTTGATTAGTTTCTCTTCTGCACGAAATTTGCCTCTTTTACATGTGAGCCTGGTTAGCTCAATTGGACATCAGACTTTTAGTCTGAGAGTACAGGATCCAAGTCCCTGGTCAAGCAGACACATAGTTCCCCCTGTGATATTCCTCAAGAACTTCAGAAGGACTTTTCTTGACTTCAGGTTTTCCTTTTCAGAAATTAGCCTTTCCTAGGAATGGCCCTTTACTGCCTGGGACTGAAGATGCTACTTCCTCACCTGTCCATTGACCTGGCAATCTGGAGGAAGAAAGGCCTCTGGGCCTGCAGCAAAGCTCCGTGCGCTGACTTTTTGAACAAATGCAGGGCTAGCCAGAGATGCATGTTCCCACTGAGTCCTCCCTGCCAGAAGTCAACAGAGATCAAAGGCTCCCATGCTGGTCCCATGGTTTAAGGGCCAGCACTCAGGACTTTGAACCCTGAAATCAAAGTTTAAGTCTCAATGAGACCTTGGGGTCCTTTGGTTGCCAGTTAACCATCTTGGGATTTCCAAAGCTTCATCCTGCTCTCCCAAATGACATGGTAGCCTGATCTAATATTTAACTAAAAAATAATTTATCTGGGCACCAAATGGAGGAGCAAGATGGAACTAGGGCTGCTAAGGGAGCAAGAATAGCAAATTTTCTGAATTTTCTGTCCTCTTTTTCTTGACTAGTTTCTCTTCTGCACCAAATTTTCCTTTCTTTGTGTGAGCCTGGCTAGCTCAATTGGTAGCACATCAGACTTTTAATCTGAGGATCCAAGGTTCAAGTCCCTGGTCAAGTAAAGAAGGGGACTTTTCCTCCTGTGGTATTCCCCCCAAAATTGAAGAAGGCATCTCTTTAGGATGTTACTTAACATCACTCCCCCTGCCCCTGCAGGACTTGGCCTCCTCTAGGAAGGGCCATGTACTGCCTGGGACTGAAGGGGCAACTTCCTCACATGCCCCCTGGCTTCTCAGTCTGGATTAAGAAAGACCTTTCTGGGAGCTGCAGCAAACTGCTGCATGACAACTTGGTGAGTAAATGCAGGGCTGCCCCCACAGGGTCATCCACACCAGAGCTCAGCACAGGTCTGGGGGATCCCTATTGGTCCCATGGTGTAAGGGCCAGCACTCAGGACTTTGAATCCTGCAATCTGAACTGAAGTCTTGTTGGGATCTGAGGGCGGACAATTTCTGTGCCACAAACCCTACTGGGTCTTCCAAGGCTCTGTCTTGCTTTCTCAAAGGCCATGAAAGCCTGTCTTTTACCTGCCAGCTGTTGTGACTTGAGCACAAGAGGGGATGTTTGATCCAGAAGCCTGGCTGTGCCTGGAGTCCTGTAGGTAGGGATGCAAGCTCCATTTCCTCTGAGTCCTGAAGCTGGGCTGCAGCCTGGCCTAGGAGGCAGCCCTATTGGTTGACCTACTGGCCCAAAGTCACTTGGGCGGTGTTGGTGTTCCCAAGGAATGCTGAAGGGCCTAAGGGAGGGAGGCTTAATACTCTCCTCTATCAGTCAGGGCGGAAGAGAAGGGCTCAAGAGTGGGCAGGTTGATGGCTGGGCCTTCTAGCATTTGGTTGGGGATGAGGTGGGGAATGTGAACTGGGAGAAGCGGTTGCTGGCCTGTTAGGAATATCTCGGCCGGTGGCATAAGTGGACCTTGTCATTAGCCTACAAAGTTGTGATGCTCAAGACTTATCTTTTGGCTGTGGGAAATTTCCTCAGCCATGTGTTTCCCTCTGCTCCACGAGTGCTGCTGAGACCAAACACGATGGCCTTCCTAGCCAATGGGAGCTGCGGAGTTGGTACTCAGGACAGGGGCAGTGCATGGAGATGCTTCCCCACCCTGGGGGATGCTGGGACATGCCAGCCACTTCTGGGAGCGGCACGGAGGGAGGGAGGTAGAGTGGGCAGGGAGTCACATCAATGTTGCTGGTACATCTCTGCATGATTCCCATGGCAGCACCAAACAAGAGATGTTTTCCACTGCCCAGGAGACCCAGCCAGGGACTGATGTGCTGGAGATACGTTGGGAAAGGGATTGTCTGAATTCTCAAGGCAGGGAATGAACAATCTACAGCAACATCATTAACCACAAACACATTCTAACCATGCTCCAGCCAGTAGGGAAATGGGCAGGAATTCTTGCTGTTCAGCCATGGCCACACGTACAGAGCTGCACAGCAGTGAGTGAGCTGGGGAAGCTGGTCTGAGCAAACAATTGGAAATGCCCCTTCAGTGAGAACAGAACCAGAGTGTAGAAAGCCCCTGTGTTAAGTGGTTGTGGCTGAGGGCTTAGGGAGCTGGGGTGTGACACCACAGGGGTCTTTCTGTGGAGGTTTGATTTTTGCCAGCTAGGGAAGGCTGGTGTGTGGTGTCTTCATGGCTGTACTGTCAGTGACGCAGGTTTCTCTACCCCATTGTTCCACGGGCATCCTACTAGATTGCCAGCTGCCTTTCAACTGCAGTGTGGAGACTGTGTGTGTGCGGGGAGAGACAGTGAGTGTGTCAAAGTACGTAGGAGCAGATCATTATTATCCCTACTTGAAAGAGGGAGAAGCTAAGGCTGAGAAAGGAGAATTGACTTGTCTTAGGTCACACAGCCAGCCAGTGGCAGAGTTGGGAATAGGACCCAAGAGCCCTGATTTTCAAACTAACCATCAGATCTTGAATTTCAGGCATTGAATGACCTGAATAAAGTGCTCTCAGATGAGCTCCAGACCAACAGCAGTGCACAGTAATTATTCAGCAAGTATTTGAGGAGAACTGCAATGTTACAGAGAATCATGAACTGCTCAGAGACAATTAAAGCAGAGAAGCAGAAAATTCATCAAACATATAAGTGGTTATGACTTATTTCCTTGGTCTTCAAAGAGAACAACAAGGACCTGAGTCTCCTCCCTGTCAAAAACCCCCTGCTCAACCAATCAGAGTAGAGACTGAGCCTGGGAGGCTGAGGGTTCTCACTAGAGAGCCCAAAGGATGGCCCAGGTCACAGGTGGGGATCGCTGCCTGAGCACTATTTCAGCCCCACATTTTTGGGTGGACCTCCCACAGTGGGAGCTGCAGAGTATGTCTACGCTATGGGATTATTCTGATTTTACATAAACCGGTTTTGTAAAACAGATTGTATAAAGTCGAGTGCATGTGGCCACACTAAGCACATTAATTCGGCGGTGTGTGCTTCCATGGGCCGAAGCTAGCGTCGATTTCTGGAGTGTTGTAGTGTGGGTAGCTATTCCGTAGCTATCCCATAGTTCCCGCAGTCTCCTCCGACCCTTGGAATTCTGGGTTGAGATCCCAGTGCCTGATGGGGCAAAAATCATTGTTGCGGGTGGTTCTGGTAAATGTCGTCACTCATTCCTTCCTCTGGGAAAGCAACGGCAGACAATCATTTCACGCCCCTTTCCCCTGGATTGCCCTGGCAGACACCATAGCACGGCAGCCATGGAGCCTGTTTTGCATTTTGTCACTGTCACCGTACGTGTACTAGATGCCACTGACAGAGGCGGTACTGCAGCGCTGCACAGCAGCATTCATTTGCCTTTGCATGATAGCAGAGATGATTATCAGTTGTTCTGTACCGTCTGCTGTGCCATTGTAAATTGGCAATGAGATGATTGTTATCTCTTGTTCTGTGCTGTCTGCTGCTGTCATGGGTGCTCCTGGCTGACCTTTGCTGAAGTTGGCCAAGAACGCAAAGACAAAAATAGGAATGACTCCCCTGGTCATTCCCTCCTTTACATTGTATCTAAAAATAGAGTCAGTCCTGCCTAGAATATGGGGCAAGTGTACTAGAGAACCAGACAGCACAGCTGCTCTGTGTCAGATCCCACAGAAATGATGACTCTTGCTGTTCTAAGGGGTGCCCCTACAACAACCTCACCTGTTGCTTCCCTGCTCCCCCAACCCTCCTGGGCCACTGTGGCAGTGTCCCCCCATTTGTGTGATGAAGTAATAAAGAATGCAGGAATAAGAAACACTGACTTGTTAGAGATAAAATGAGGGGGAGGCAGCCTCCAGCTGCTATTAGTCCAGGCACGACATTAAGCAGTGTGGGGGAGAGGAGCCCAGCATCCTGCTGCTATGGTAGTCCAGGCAGTACAGAATCTTTTCTTCACACATGAAAGGCAGCGGGCCCTTTAAATCGTCTCCTAAGCCCCCATGCCGGAGCCCTGGGGAGCAAATCACTGCAGTGGATGCTGCTCTCTCCAGCTTTGCGAACCCAGAGCAGGGGCGGCAGAAGCTTCCTTACAGTGGGGGGGGCACTGTTATCCGAACTGTGGCACCCTCATGACACCCTTTCCCTAAGGACCCCCACTCACAGCACCTCTCCCCTCGAGGCCACACCCACAGAACGCCTCTTCCCCAAGACTGTACTCTTTCCCCTCCCCTCCATCATTTGTCCTAACAGCCAATAAAGAGTGGTGGGGCCATGGCCCTCTAACCCCCCTGTTCCAGCACCCCTGACACAGAGCTAAGCAGGCAGCAGTGTGTGCACGTGTGTGTGTGTGACAGAGAGTGCTGTGCTGTGCTGAGCTGAGCCAGTGAGAGAAGAGGGGCTGATGTTGGGGCTGTCCCCTGCCCCAGGACTGGTTGCTTCCAGCAGCTGTCTGAACTTAGAGACAGTGTGCCGACACACTCACTCTTCCGCAATGCACACACTGTCTCTCCTCTCCCCGCCCCCTGCCCCCACTCTCTACCCCACCACTTGCACATTGCAGTTGAAAAGCAGCTGGCAATCGAGTAGGATGCTCATAGAACAATGGAATAGAGAAACCTGCATCATGTGATGCTGTACCAGCCCGTGAGGCATTGCAAACCCTTCCCAAAGCACCCTGCAGCCAGTTGCACAGTGGGATAGCTACCCACAGTGCACTGCTCTCTGTGGTGATCCAAGAGATTCTAGCATGGATGTGCTCTGGTGACACAGGGTGGACATGCAACAGCTGTTCAATTAAAACACTTTAACTAAAGCCACATCACCCATTAGTGTAGGTCTAGCTTGAGAGTGAGACAAGGCCCAGCTCTGTTAAAACTAAAGAACCACAACTTCCTCTGTAGTTTGACTGCAGATCAAGTGGTCCTTGGTTCAAATCCAAGTGTCCCGTCACAAACCTGTTCCTTCAATAAAAATAATTCCCTTTCCAGTATGTTCAGGAACACCACTAAATAGAGACCACGGAAATGAATGGACACACTCAATGTTTTCCTGTGCAAATGCATAAAAATCTAGCAAACATGTCCCCCAACTGAAATCACTTCCAATCCTCTAAGTCTCTAGGTTTGTTTTCATCAATTAAACAAAGGCACATGAAGACGCATTTGCAGGTCCTTGGCCTCCATGGGCTACAGTGTGCAGAAGAACAAGAACCACATCCACTTGGGAGGAATGGACTAGTCTGTATTACATTTGGTAAGTAAGTTGCCATTGGGACCGAAAACTCTACTGGAGGTGGACAGGAGCCTGTTACAAAAATAAAATAACCAAGATTTACCAAACTCCCTGTTACACATTCAATCCTCTGTTTGTGCACACAGCATCAATTGGGGCTCTAATAAATGGCAGCCTTCCTTTAACACAGATCGTTGTTCCTTGTGACTTTCAGATGCATTCGAATGGCAGCTGTTTAGAGGTCATGTGCTGGTAGTTCATGAGCAGGAGCAGAGTCTCTGTACGTTTACCAACCGTAGAGCTGAGTGTGTCTGCATCCAAGTACCTGCAGAGTCAGTGTAGCACCACACAGTTAATTGCACAGTTTCACTTTCCGGTCTCATTGATCATTTGGGTAGAAACAGCAATGGTTTGGTGGTTTTTGGTTTTTTTCCCCTTCATTTTCTCCTAAGGAATGTGTGATCTTGAGCATGTTATTTTAAGTTCCCTGCGAGTCAGGAAAATTCCATCTCCTTGAAATAGGTGGGGAAGTGACCTGTTTGTATAACCTAGAATAACAGAGATTTATAAAGCAGTTTTGCCTTTAATGTACTGGGATAAAGACAATAAATAGTAAATTCTACAGCCAGACACCAGGCCAGGATCAATTGATGGGGCCAGGATCAATTAATTCCAGAAGAAACAAACTCTTGGGAAGTAGATGTAATTTGTCCCCAAACCTTTCTTTATTCTCATATGCTCTGAGGGATTCTCTTCCAGAGGGCAGAGTTAAGGTTATCTGGGCATGTACCCTCACTCTGTATTCCCTGTTTTTCCAGAATTTGAGTTTTACTGAACTCGATGTTCTGGAACGTAAGAGATATTCACAGTAAAAGTTAACTCTCTGTTAACAAAGGTTTTGTTAGTGGCAAATAATGAGACTAATCCCTCACTGCGGTAATTCCACTGACTTCAGTGTACTCGTTCTCATTTCTAGTTCCAAAAAAATAGCAAATTAAAAGAACCTTGAGAACTAAAATGCTGTGAGAAAATGGAAATTTTAGTAGCTCAAATAATTCAGTTTCTTCTATGTCCTGTGTGTGTGTAAATGGCACAACATGTTAATTTCTAAGCACATCTTTCTTAACTTCTTCAAATATTCTGTAGTACATTAACTAGATCAAGTGGGTTGTTCAATGGAGGGAGGTTTTCATGCATTGCCCAAAACATATTTTTGATGTTATGTAAATGAACACAACTCATTGAACACAAAATTGTGTATTTCATGCCGTGAACTGAGTCGGTAGGTCAAATTAATAGGCTTGTTTTTTCTCTGTCTCTCTCCATGAAAAAAGGAAGAAACTGTGAAAATATCCATGGAGAGAGAGTGTTTCTGAGAGCCGGGGTAGATATGGAGATATTTATGAAAGGGAGAGAGGCCAAAGTAGGGCCTTAGCTGGAACAAATGGGGAGGTTTTTTGTGCAGTTTCATTTCAGCCAGCCTCACATCCTGTAGTCCCTTCTTCACCACCCCACCAACACAGCCACCTGTGACTCCTGAGACAGCCCCACTGCAAAAACTGCAGAGCCCTCAGCACTCCCTCTCCTAGCTGGATCCCCTGGCAGCCAGAGCTCTCTGCAGAACTGCTGTGGTTGCTCTCCTGAGTGTCTGATCAAGGATGGCTACTGGCTTCTCCTGAGACTGCAGCTGAGAAATGACTCATCTCTCTCTAGATTCTCGCCTCTGGGCTCTGAGAAGCAGGATGGGCCCTGTATGATAAAGTCCATGCAACATTCCCCTCTCATCCCAGCCCTGGTTTGTCACTAGTAGCCTGCTGTGTCTGGGTAGCAGCAAAGGATGTTTCCCAACATTCAGGAGACCCCAGCCTGGGACTAAAGTCAGCCCAGCCCAGATCCCACATCCTAAAGTAAATAAGAAAAATTTATTTACTTGTTCCCATAATATAAGAACTAGGGGTCACCAAATGAAAGTAATGGGCAGCAGGTTTAAAACAAATAAAAGGAGGTTCCTCACACAGTGCACAGTCAACATGTCAAATTCCTTGGCTGAGAAGGTTGTGAAGGCTGGGACTATAATAGGATTTAAAAAAAAAACTGGATAAATTCATGGAGGTTAAGTCCATTGATGGCTATTATCCCGGATGGGTAAGGAATGGTGTCCCTAGCCTCTGTTTGTCAGAGGGTGGAGATGGATGGTAGGAGAGAGATCACTTGATCATTACCTGTTAGGTTCAGTCCCTCTGGGGCACCTGTCATTGGCCACTGTTGGCAGACAGGATACTGGGCTGGATGGACCTTTGGTCTGACCCAGTATGGCCGTTCTCATGTTCTTATGAAGGGAGGGAGAAAGCCCTGTAACACAGTTTCTGTAGTGTAGTGGTTATCACATTTGCCTAACATGCAAAAGGTGATTGATTCAAAAACAGGAAGATTTACTTTTTCTGCCTGTCCAGCAAAGCGCTCCTGCTGCTGCCACTGTCCTGTCCTGCAGTAACCCCAACCCCTGCATGGCAGACGGCAGTGAAATGAGCTGAGCAAAAAGCCTTGGCATCAGCAGGGGAAAGCTAGAGGGTCTAGGCCAGTCACCTTTTGAAGCCTTGTGATTTGGCCTCCTCTGCTCTTGGAGGCTGGCCTACGGAGGTCAACTCTTCCTGCTGGCCTCCTTTGTATGACTTGCCAAAGGAGGGAGTGAGGCATGTCACACAAAGGGAAAGAGGAAAGTCCAGCTGAGGAAGGCAGGGCAGAAGCTAAGCACCTCAGTGCTGCTAAGTGGGGTTAGTAGAGCGCCACCATTCGTTCTGCAAAGCCTGGGGAGGTGCAGTTGGCTGCTGGGAGGTAGAATCCTGTGCCTGCCTCTTGGCTTCCCAGGGATGGCTACTTGCATCCCAGGAGAAGAAGGATGGTTCTGGGTGAAAGGAAGGCAAGCAAAGCTATGGGAGGAAATTTGGGTGCAGGGTGCTGGCTCTGCACTGGGGGAGGGGATTGGGGTGTAGGAGGGGTGACGCTTACCTCAGGCAGTGCAGCTCCCAAAGTGATCAGTACAGACAACCCTGCGTCAGCAGCTCCTAGGTGGGCCACCCAGGGTGTGTCCATGCACTGCTGCATGCAGGTGCTGCCCCCAGAGCTCCCATTGGTTGCAGTTCCTGGCCAATGGGAGCTGCAGAGTTGGTACTCGGGGCAGGGGCAATGATTGGAGACCCTCCCCCCGCCCCAGGGGATGCCGGGACATGCCAACCACTTCTGGGAGTGGCACGGAGGGATGGAGGTAGAGTGGGCAGGGATTCACCTTAGTGCTGCTGGCACATCTCTGCACACCCATGGGGGGAGGGGAGCAGAGGTCGCCCATGTGCGGCCTGGGGTAGGAGCAGTGCACAGAGCTGCCTCCCCTAGTGGGTCTATTACAGGAGTGGATGGGCGGGGTCTTTTGGCCTGTGAGGTGCAGCAGGACGGACTAGATGATGACATTGGTCCCTTCTGACCTTAAAGGCTCCGTGTCTAAAAGTGAGAGGGAAGTAAAGGAAGTTTTTTTTAAAAAAAAACCCAAACATTGTAATACCAAGATGACTCCAACAGCTCATTGTACAGTCCCGCACCTTTCTTCCTCCATTGTGCATTGAATGACCTGTAGGACACTGATTGTCTCATTCCATTGATAAACTGATACAATGCGACTGAAATTAAACCAACTCCCAAGGGAGAAACTTCACATCACTGCATTGGCTGGGAATCGAGCCCAGGTCATCTGCTTGGAAAGCAGCTATGCTCACCACTGTACCACCAATGCATCTGGCAAAAGGGTCACTTATGCTTGCAAAATGAGGATAGAGCAGCACTGAGGAGCTTTTCGGCCTGTTAAAATGTACTGGATTCTCATCACTAAAAAAACCCACCTCCATCTTCACTTGAGTTTGAACCATCAGCCTTTCAATTAGCCACCAAAGTTGTTAATCACAGGGTATGTCTATACTACGAGATTATTCCGATTTTACAGAAACTGTTTTTTTGAAACAGATTGTATAAAGTCGAGGGCACGCGGACACACTAAGTATATTAATTCGGCGGTGTGCGTCCATGTACAGAGGCTAGCGTCGATTTCCGGAGCATTGCACTGTAGGTAGCTATCCCATAGCTATCCCATAGTTTTTGCAGTCTCTCCCACCCACTGGAATTCTGGGTTGATGTCCCAATGCCTGATGGGGCAAAATCAGTGTCGTGGGTGATTCTGGGTAAATGTCGTCACTCACTCCTCCCTCCGTGAAAGCAACGGCAGACAATCATTTTGCGCCCTTTTCCCTGGATTGCCTGGGCAGACGCCATAGCACAGCAACCATGGAGCCTGTTCAGCTTTTTTTCACTGTCACCATATGTCTACTGGATGGTGCTGACAGACGCGGTGCTGCAGCGCTACACAGCAGCATCCTCTTACCTTTTGCAAGTTAGCAAAGATGGTTATCAGCCATACTGTCCCGTCTGCTGCTTTGCAAGCTCTTTTTTGATTCTGGGACTGCATGGTCACCTGTGCTGAGCGGTGCTCCACGCTGAGCAAACAGGAAATAAAATTCAAAATTTCACCGGGCTTTTCCTGTCTACCTGGCCAATGCATCCGAGTTCAGACTGCTGTCCAAAGCGGTCATAATGGTGCACTGTGGGATGGCGTCTGGAGGCCAATACCATTGAATTGTGGCCACACTAACCCTAATCCGAAATAGCAATACCGATTTCAGCGCTACTCCCCTCATCGGGGAGGAGTACAGATACCAGTATTTAGAACTCTTTATATCGCTATAAGGGCTTCATTGTGTGGACGGGTGCAGGGTTAATGCTATTTAACGCTGCTAAATTTGATATAAACTCATAGTGTTGACCGGGCCAGAGAGAGCAGCAGGTTTCCCCTATTGTTTCCCGCTCCTGTGCCACCAGCCACTGCCCCTCTGATGCATCCCCTTCACCCCTAACCCCTGCACCCCCTCCTGCACCCACCTGGGGACAGTGACCTGTGTGCATGGAGCAGCTGGCATTGCTACCCGCTCCTCCCTGGAATGCTGCTCCTCTGGGCACCCCTAGGAGCTGCAGAGGTGCGGTGGGGGGGGGCAAGAAGCATCATCTGAGTTCCCTGCATCCAGGTCACTTTCCTCAGCCAGGCTGCATAAGGGGAGGGCAGAGAGCAGCAGCTTCTGATGCTCCCCTCACAGCACAGCCCAGGTGGGGAAAGTGACCAGGACACATGGAGCACATAGGGTTGCACCTCGCTCCCCTCAACCCCCTATGGGGCCATGGAGGAGCATTGGGGCAGGGGAGAGCAGTGAGCACCTTCGCACTGCCACATGGTGCCCTTTGACCCCCTGGAGCCCTGGGTGGCTGCTGGGCCCCCCCCCATAAGGCCAGCCAAGCTCCCCAGCAAGAACAGCAGCGAACACAGGGAGACTGGCCACACACTGAGCAGTGGTAGCCTGGGCAACACGTAATGGAAGCTTGGGTGGGCTCAGCCTCCCCAAACCTTGCATCGACAAGGAGACAGTGGAGCCCATGACTAGGGGCCCTGGAGAAATTATGTCCCCCTGGAAAAGTCTCCCCCATGTCAGCCCCAGGGCTGGAGGAGCTCTCACTCCGTGCTACAGCCCGGGGGCTGAAGCAGGGGCACAGAGCTTCTCTGGTCTTGGGGCCACAGCGGGGCAGGGGTAAAGGAGTGACAGGATGGGGCTAGTGGGGGAAGTGGTGGAACAGAGGTGACATAGTGGATGGGGCCATGGGTGGAAGGTGTGGCGGGGGCAGAGCCACAGACAGAAGTGAGGAGGCCTAGTTCCAGTGCTGGGGCCCCTGCACTTGTTCTCCCTTTCCCTGGGCTTTGGCATCACTAGCCCCTGCTTAACGTGTAGGGGTCAGTGGTCCCCAAAATGTGGGGCATGACTCCTAGGGGAACAAAGAGGAAGATTCATAGAGGCACCTCAGGGGCTGAGCCAGCCCCCATGGAGGGAGCACCAGTCAGCCCGACTCTGTCCCAGCTCTTTTCCAATCCCACCCTCAGCCAGGGCCCTTGACTGCCAGCTCGGCCTCGACCCCCTTACCCCTGTCTGCACCCCTCTCTTCAGCAAGCAACACCCCACTCCCAGCCCCAGTTTTCAACTGTGGCTCCAAGGGCCCACAGCTATGGATAAGAGGGCACAGTGTGAAATGTTTGGGGACCACTGCATTAGGGTGACGTTCTGAGTCACTTCTATGCAGTCCAATAAAAGCTATTCCTCACCCATCAGCACCGACTAAGTATGTTCTGCTGCCCTTCACTCATGCAGGAAGGATAATAACATTTCCTACCAGTCAGTGCTAAAGTGATTTGTAACCCGCCACCAGCTAAAACTGGTCATTTTGGGGAAGCGGCCCCATGATGCTGCATAGCTAGGCAGAGTAGGTGTGTCTATGCAAACACGGTCTGTTCCTGAAGCCTTTCCCACAGCTGGTCAGTAGGTGTGAGGGGGGAGCTCATTCAGCCCCTGCTTCCACTTAGTATTTAAAAACACCTGTGTCCCTATCTCTGCTGGCCTTAGATTTCTCATCCTGTCCTTTTCCTGACCTCCAGATGAGGTGGCCGAGTGGTTAAGGTGATGGACTGCTAATCCATTGTGCTTTGCATGCATGGGTTCAAATCCCATCCTCATCGGATGCATTTAGCCTTCACTCCTCCTTTCTAGACAACCATCTCCTCCTTTGGTACAATGACAGATCAAACAATGTTGCTTCCTGCTCAGAAACCCCTGTGCTTTAAATAAAATGTCTAAATCTCAGATTTCTAAAAAAAAAAAAATTCTCTAGTCCTGTATGACTTAGTTTTTATCTCAAAAGGTAACAGCCTCATAATCTCTCCCAAACACCCTGAGACCTCCCCAAAGTATTAAAATACCCCAGTTCTCAGCAAGGCCATGACAGTGACCCACAGCTAGAGTGTCTAGGCTAAGCTGTTCTGAAGGAGGCAACTCAAACATTTTCTCCCTACTTCCCTTGGCAAGGTCTGACTGGGAAAACAAAATTCCCCAAACTGAAAATTTTCGGCTGAAAAACCAGTACTAGCTATTTGGGGACTTTGGTTTGAATGTATTATTATTATTATCTTCTGATTTATGAATCAGTTTTGTCATCCAGGTGTGTTTCCAGCTGTTGATTTGTGGGGGAGAGATGCCAAGTCATGATGTCTCTTCCCCTCTTTCATAGTTTCTTCCAACTTTCTAGAAAGCTCCTTTGCCATGACGTGAGTCAAGGAGTGTCCATTGTTGCTGTGTTATCTTGGCGAAGTCTGCATTGTACATGGTTCCTGGGATAGTCCTTGGGACTGTAGCCACCTTTAATAGGCCAGCAGGGAGTCTGCTCCTCCCTTGTCGCACCTGAAAGGCTGGTGGGGGGCATTTCCCAACTTCATAACATATTTCTGTAATGCACACAGAGCAAACTTCATAACTTCCCAAACCAATGGGAGCACATATAAGGCAAGAAGACATTAAGGTTCAACAAATGAACAGTTCAAGATTTTTGAAATGATACCTCACCAGGCAGCCTTTTTCAAAACGTATCATCACTATATGAGAGTGGTGAATATGGGGCTTGCAGGGTGCTGCTTTAAGCACAGCTTGCCACACCTGGGTCATCTGACTTGGGCTCATGGAGCTAAAGCTGAGAGGCTAAAAACTGTGGTGCAGATATTTGTGTTCACACTGAAGCCTGGGTTCAGAAACCCTCACCCCTCGTGGGGTCTCAGACGTTGGGTTCAAGTCCATATGTCTGCACTGTAATTTTATAGTCTTGCAGTCCAAGTCCCATAACCCTGAGTCAGCTGACCTGGGCTTTGAGACACATGACCTGGGTGTTTTAATCATAGTGTAGACATAACATTAGGATAGGTCTAGGAGCCCAGAAGGTTGGGAGGGAGTTTAGCAAGTGGAAATGGTAAAACCGCAGGGAAGTATTACCCTGGAGTCATGGCAGTTCTCCGTTGGTCTGTCTGCTTTTGAGGCAGTGATAATAACTGCCAGTGGTGCCCTGTTGAGTGGCTTTTGGGGTACCTGCTCTTGGCTGTTGTCAGAAGGACCTTTGGTCTAGCCCAGTGTGGGTTTTCTTATGGTTTAAATTACACACACAGGCACTGATAACAGAGTTACTGAACGTTTGGGAGTTAGGAGCTGGTAGGTCAGTGGTCCAGTCCCTTCATGGATGACCCCCTCTCTCTGGGACAGGGGCAGGTCTGAGCTCTCACACCAAATGCTCATTGTGGCTGCCAGAATCTGTGGGCAGCTCACCTAGTTTATGCCGAGGGTTGAGTCCTGCTTTGTGCCCAGTGTCTGAGAATGAAAATCCTAAGCCACCCTGTGAAATAATGAATGCAGCAGGATGTGCTATTGTCCCTGCCCCAAAGCAGACAGACCAATGGAGAAATGCCATTGAGTCCAGGGTAATACTTCATTGCGGTTTTACCTTTTTTGCTTGCTAAACTCCCTCCCAACTTTGAGGGGGCCCAGAGCCCAGTATTGAGCCTGAGCTGAAACATCTACACTGCAAATTTACCACCCCACGGCCAAAGCCTCGGGAGCCTGATCTGGCATGGGGCAGCCCGGGGTGTTTCATTGCAGCGTGGACATAGTGCAGTATTATGTCTGCACTGTCATAAACACATCCAAGTCACTATTCTGAAACCCTGGGTCAGTTGATTCAGGCTTATGGGGCTTGTGCTGCAGGGTTATAAAATTACAGTGTAGAA
>NW_022059820.1:0-84173 GCF_007399415.2 Gopherus evgoodei | reverse complement strand
TTGTAGCTGTCATGCAGCTGTTACAGGAGACACTATAGACAGCTGCAATCCACAGGCCCCTGGGCTGGAACCCAGAGTAGAGGGTGGGCCTGGGTTCCCCTCAACTCCCTATTTGATATAAAAGGAGTTGATCTGGACTGTGCATCCCACCAGAGGGGAAGGTCTCTGGCCTATCCCCTGACCCATTAGGTGGGCCAGCAGAGACTACAGGTATTGTTCTCCTCCTTTTCCCAATGCTGGCCAGTGATGAGGTTGGCCAAGTGAATGGCAGGTTTGTGCCACTAACAAAAGGAGCCAAAATGAGGACTGCTGTGAATCTCTGAGGTGAGCAAATCCACCAGAAAGCGCAAAACCCACCAAGGCAGAGGAGGAACTTTATCACACTATGTTGTATGCAGTGTAGTTGTAGCTGTATTAGTCCCTGGATATTAGAGAGACAAGGTGGGTGAGGTAATATCTCTTATTGGACCAACTTCAGTTAGAAAGCCTGTCTCTCTCACCAAGAGAAGTTGGTCCAATAAAAGGTATTATCTCACTCACCTTGTCTTTCTAATGTCCTATGCTGTATTTCTTATATTTATTTGGTTATTCAAAGCTCAGTGTTTCCACTTTCATAATATTTCACACATGTAATTCCTGCGGCTTAAAGCTTTAGAGGGTAAGGAGCTCTCTGTTCCATCTGTTGATAAATGACCATAGAAATGTTGCATTTGTATAAAGTATTTACCAGAACTCCAGCTGGACAGAAACTCCATCTGCAAAGGAACTCTCTACCCCATCTGTTGGTGAACAAGGGAAAGTACAGCTACAGAGCTTCATTTGCATAATCTTCTACCCCGCATTCCTCAAGTCAGACTTTGGGAGTCACCATAACTACAGAATCTAAGAAATGGTTAGAACTTGACCTGAACTGAGTGAGGGAAAGGGGCTTTTGCTCTTTGTCATAAAGCATGCCCAGGGGCAAGGACTCTGCACAAGGGACCTGTGTGCTACTAGTTCCCCTCCACTGGGAAGTGATGCAGAAGTGGATCTCCACTGAAGCTGCAGAAGACAGAGGAAGCAATAGCAACTGCAGACCAGTGAATTCTGGTAAGGTCCCTCCCTCCAAAGCAACTACTAAATAATGCTGAAATCACAATAGCTAGGAGAGGTGTTGGAGAACAGTGAATAGAAACAGGTGTGCCTAAGTGTACCTCAGGACTCTGGGACTGTGCTGCCCACTAACATCATAGCTAAATGACTCATGCCCACGTCTCCTCAGATGTGCCCATTTTTTTTATTGCCCACGTTGTTTTATTGTGATCTCTTGAGAGCAAGAGAGTGGACAGAGGGCGTTTGAGACTTAAATCCCCTCAGTAAAAAGGACTGAGCCTAATATCAATATCTTTGAGATAGTTTGGTCTCCTCAACCGGTGACCACACCAGGAATGACCTCTCTTTCTCCCTGCCACTAGTCTCCAAGTCTAGTGAACTCACTCTTTGTATAGTCTTCTCTCTCCCGGTGGTGTTGGCCTCCTGATATTTCTGTCTCTCCGTTTTGGAGGCTGATTCTGGATCATACTGAATCATAAGTGTTTTCTGTTCCTTTGTATTGATTATCCCTTTTGCCTCATATGACCAGGGAGTCACTGCACGTCTGCACCCCTTGTGACTCCTTTAGTCCACACCTTCTAGTCTCCCTAATGGCTGGATCCTCACAGGAATGCCTGTCTCCAGGGTCAGCAGGTCTTTGGCTGACCTGTCATGCTCAAGTACCTGCTTTCTCCAGCTGAGAGAAATCTTAGCTGACCATCTCTTCTTGATGGTGTCCCTATATTTCTTGCTGCAACATGTCTCCCCTCATTGGTTGCAGGATTTTGGTCCTTTGTCCCATCAATGCCTTTTTTTTGACTGTTCTGAAACCCCTGTGATAACATTTTTGGCACACAAGAATACCTTAACAAGGAGTCTGAACCAGAAGAAACAGTCCTTTGCAACAGCCTCAGCTGATTCCACCTTACCATTATTCTGTGGGTATGCTGGGGAGGAAGTGTGGTGGTCAAACTTCCATTCACATGCAAATTGCTTGAATTCTTCTGAAGGAAACTGGGGTCTGTCAGTGAAGACAATGTCTGGAATGCTAGATCTCACAAAGCAGTCCTTCAGTTTTCCCAGTCACTGACTTGCTTCTTGTATCAGGCAGGGCATTGACCTCTCAGAAATTTTAATAGGAGTCTCATGTGATCAAGTACTGATTTTCACTGAAAGTAAATAAGTCAGCTCTCACCTTTTGCCATGGTCAGCTCATGCAGTAAGTCTTTCTGCAGATGGCCATCAGCCAACCTGCAGGCATCACACCTTCTCTCAAGGAGTGGGGTTGTGTATTCATTCCCAGCCAGTAATGCATTTCTGAGGCCATCTAAGACAGCTGTCAATGCCCAGTGTGAGGCATGTATGTAATAAGGCAGGGACCACAGCCCTCTGTCCTTTGAATAGGATTCCATCCTGCACACTCAGTTCATCTATAATTTGAAAATGGTTCTGCTCCTACAGCACTTGGCTGTTGTCTTTCGCCACTCTGCTAGTATTGGTCTCTTGACTACTCGTAGTTGGATGTCTGTAATTTCTTTGATTTCCATCAGCTTTGCTCATAAAACTGGGAGACAGTGCAGCATGGTAATGGATTCAATGTCCTGATCTTCCTTCCCCAAACTCACTTATGCTGGGTATATATGGTCCGCTTAGGGTGACCTGATGTCCTGTTTTTATAGGGACAGTCCCATTTTGGGGGATTATTTTCTTATATAGGTGCCTATTTTCTTATATAGGTGCCTAGTCCTCCATCCTGTTTTTTCACAGTTGCTATCTAGTCACCCTAGTTCTGCTCAGCATGTCAGCTAACACCAGTATCTGATCTCTGCCTGGCAGTGGCACCAATTCAGATATTTTCTGGAAGGGGTATATTCTGGTTCCCCCCAGTAAGACTCCTATTCTGAACCCCATTCATCCTCTCTCATTCCCACAGGGACCCGAGGTCTCTCCCATATCTTTTACCCACACAGTGCACAAGCCAGTGTTGCCAGGAGCTGAGTTCTTGGTGGATGCCCCTGTTTCTGCACAAAGGGGAGGCCAGGTCCAATTTCAGCAGTGCTGTGACAATGCAGCTGGAGCAATGTGCTGGACTGTTCAAGCAGCAGTTGTACTGATTTAGTGTGGATCACTTGCTTAAAAGTCGTCAGACCAGGTCCTCCCCCTCTGCAACCCATGGAAATTTGAGCAGGTGCAAACAACTGGGGTTGGGACATTTGTCCCCTTGGGCCTGCCTAGTTGGTGTTACTGCAACTTGGTAGCAGTGGAGGTGCACTGACATGCACTGCAAGATCTTTGGAGGTCTAAGAATGGGCTTTACCATGCCTATCTCTATGGGTTTGTGGTTTGATTGCACTATTACTGTGTGTGCACTCCAGCTACCACAGCCAGAAGCTCTTTTTCTTTTTTGGAGTGTACCCTTGTTCAGTCACATGCTGGCCCTAGAGGATTTACCACGAAGTTCCTTACTGTTTAGCTGACACCTGCAGGACAGGTAGAATATAGAGCATAAAAACACCTCTGTGGTCTGATTAGGGGGCTAAATTCATTACTGTTATAAACATAGTATTAGTGGTGTTACACTTGGGATGAATTTCTAAAAGTTGGTTACTTTATCTTGACAAAGTGCAAGGGCTATATCTGGTGGGAGGAGGGGCTTGTAAGGGGGCAACTCTGAAGTCAGTGTGTTAAGGGTCAGTGGAGGTCTGAGGAGTCGCTCTTTCTGGTAGCGGTAGCACCTAGTAGTAAGGATTCAAGGTGCCACCTTCTGTCTGGCAGCAGTAGCACCTAGTGATAAGAGTACACCCTCTATCGGCAGTGGTGCGAGTCCAGCGACCCCCCTCTCTAGTGGCAGTGGTGCCTAGCAGCAAGTGTGGGAAGGGTAGGGAAACACTGGCCCACCCTACTCCATCAGGTTCTGACCCAGAACCCTAAGAAACCAGTTACCCTGTGCAGGTTCAGGTCTCTGTCTCCAAACCCATCCCCCGGGTCACTTCCTATCCTTACTCTGCTGCTGGCAGTGGCTCAATGTCCCCTTTGGTCCCCACGGTCAACTGGGTTCCCGTGGAATAGTCTGGGTATTGAGCCTTAGCAGTCTGGAGTCCCATCAGCTTCTCAGCAGGAGCCTGCAGCACATGGCGGTTCTCCTCAGCCAGCCCAGACTGAACTAATCTGCTTCCTTTTATATGCTCCCTTCACTAGGAACATGCCCAGCAAGGGTGAGGGTGTGTGGCCTCTCTTGGGCCCCTGTATTGCTAGTGCATGGTTGATGCACCCCACCACACAGTGAAACAAAGGCTGAATTATGTCACTAATTGAATCAAAGACTAAAATGTCCCGTTTCCTGGGATACTTATAAGTATGTAGGCAGGATTTGTCAAAATAGCTATTGCCAAGAAAGTTATTGGCATTGAGACCTCTGAAACCCAGATTGCTCATAAACAAATTGATTATCTAGAGTTTATAGCAGTTGCGACCATATTTTTTAAAAAGCTTAAAATTTTGTCTAGATTAAAAAAAATTAAAAAAATCATAGTGCTGAATTCTGAGACCTTAACTTCACTTGGAAGTTTTGCAGTGTAAAACCATCAGGATTTCATCCATAAATAGTAATTTTTAGGCAAAGTTATTCAGAAAATGTTGAGCCAGAAGTCCTTGAACTCCAATACTGTACTTTTATAGGGCTTGATCCTGAAAGCATTACTCACGCAAGCAGCCCCAAGGCATCTTGCAGTCCCAAATGGAATAGGGCTCTAAAGTGGAACCTCTGGCCTGATAACCAATAGTACTCTTGGCTGTCACATGCTGGCATTGTACAAACAAGACCACTCCCACCTGTTCAGTAATTTACCTTTTGTTTTTTTGTCCCCAGGTGTCTACTGAATGTTACATTCAGATGAACTGCATCTCCAGCAAATCCACTGCCCACTTAGGTAGAGGATATTTCTATGCAAGGCATTCTTCAGAAGCTGCAGAGGTTGAAAGCCACCCTCTTGGCTTCTCTCCAAGGCATCAGAAGCAAGCTGAGTCCTAAATCTTCACTCAGGTCAATGACACACAAGACAAATATGCACTAGGATTATCTGAGTGCCTCATCCCATATCTGACATATTAGAAGTCTTGCAATTCAGCTGACATCGTAAGAACCTGGAGGCAGAGTAATCACTGGTTGACTGAATTGCAGCATAGTGTGCTACAGATATCTCAGCTGTTCCTTCACAGTGGTGCTTGTTGACACCATAGCTGGACTTGCACGTCCATAAGCAGCTTGCCCTCTTGAGCCAGTTCCAGCATTAAATGCTGATTATAGCTGGCATGGGCACTCGCCACGTCTCTGCTGTGGTTCCCAGCTTTATCTGGATTTCTGCCCACTGAAGCACCGGTTGTGAGATTTAATTTAGACACATTGTGAGTCTGGTACAATAGGAACCAGGTTTCCAGTAAGCTTTTACTCCAGTCACAGTTTTTTCCAAATCTAGTCACATGAATGATAATTAAATCTCTATAAAACATTCTTGGTTAATTTAAAGTGTAACATGTCTCTTATTTTAAAAAAGATAAGAGCCAGCTCTGCTCTCCATCTGAATTTATGCAAGAGCAAATCTCTCAAATATTTAAAGAAACATGCATACAGACACTTTTGTTCCCATTGCTGTGTGTTTTACCATATTTGCTATATGAAAGTGCCATTAGGGATTCAGCTGTATTTTCCCTGAGGCCCTAGCCATGGTAATATTATGTTTGATGTAAATAGGTTATGATGACTGAATATTTTTTACTCCAGTAAGCACATTGCTGGGAACACATTGCTCACTCTTCCAGTCCTGTAAAAGGATGACTCATACCTGACAACTGTCATCTGCCTTACCTCAAACCCCACAATATATGTGCAGTTCTATTTTGAATAAGATGGGCATGAATGTGGCTTCAATCTCTCTCTGTGCAGCTTCATTTTATGGAGGAATTTTTTCTTCTCTTCTCTGATATTTTTAGTGAACTGATGCTTATTCCTTGTCTCACTGCTGTCAGGTCCATTTTCACAATCTAACAAAAGGGTAGTGCATCTTTGAGCAGTTGAATTTGATATTTTCAGAGCTACTCTCTGAACACTTCCAAGATACAAATGGCCAAATGTAGCTCTGCTGTAACTTCACCGACTTCACCTGAGCTCTTGTGGGGACAGGCATTTTTTTTTAATTCTAAAATTATACAGCATCTACCACCACAAGGTCCTGATCCATGATTGGGGTTACTAGGCCCAACCAGATTATAAATAATGAGTCTTTTTTGTATCAGACAAGTCCCATCTATTTAATAATGCAGTGTTCTAATATGGAACAACATTGTGTTTGGGGTGAGGTCATTGTTCATTGTTTATAAACTTATTTTTATGATGGAGGGAAATATTTTGGATGCAAACTTGTGATCCAATAGGATTGCCAACCTTACTGAATTGAGCAGGAATCTGAAGCTATCGTAACCTTAGTCCCAGATTTGGACCTTAGCGTCCAAAATATGGGGGTTAGCATGAAAACCTCCAAGCTTAGCTACCAGCTTGGACTTGGTACTTGCTGCCACCACCCAAAAATTAGAGTGTTTTGGGGCACTCTGGTCCCCCTGAAAAACCTTCCCTGGGGACCCCAGACCCAAATCCCTTGAGTCTCACAACAAAGGGAAATAATCCTTTTCCCCTCCCCCTGATTTCTTCCTCCCACCAATTCCCTGGTGAGTACAGACTCAATTTCCCTGAAATTTCCCAGTAAAGAAAACTTCAACAGGTCTAAAAAGAAAGCTTTATATAAAAAGAAAGAAAATACATACAAATGGTCTCTCTGTATTAAGGTGACGAAATACAGGGTCAATTGCTTAAAAGAATATTGAATAAACAGCCTTATTCAAAAAGAATACAAATCAAGCACTCCAGCACTTATTCATGCAAATAACAAAGAAAAACCATATAACTTACTATCTGATCTCTTTGTCCTTACACTTAGAAACAGAAGATTAGAAAACAGAACTACTTCTTCAAAGCTCAGAGAAAGCAGGCAGACAGAAAACAAAGACTTAGACACAACTTCCCGGTTTCCTGATTGGTCCTCTGGTCAGGTGCTTCAGGTGAAAGAGACATTAACCCTTAGCTATCTGTTTATGACAGAAGCCAATTCCTGGAATCTCCTGGTGACTGTTAAAGGCAATCCAGGAGATTTTAATGGGCCAAAGTCTATTGGTGGCACAGCAAGGCTCAGGCATGCCTACCCCCACACCCCAACCCACTGCCCCAGCCGTGAGCCCCCCCCACACCCAAACTCCCTCCCAGAGCCCACACCTTGCATTCCCTCCTGCACCCCAGTCCCCTGTGCCAGGCTCAGCCCGGAGCCCACTCCCACACTCTGAACTCCCTCTCATACCCCAACTCCCTGCCCCAGCCTGGTGAAAGTGAGAGAGGTGGAGGAGAGCAAGTGAAAAAGGGAGGGGAATGCAGTGATGGGGGGAGGTCTCGGAAGGGTGTGGCCTTGGGGGAAGGGGAAGTGTGTTTGGGTTTGTACAATTAGACAGTTGGCATCCCTATGACCTGGCCAGCCTTGAACCTATGGTGCCTTTTCTCTAGCAGGATGTTCAGACAGGTTTGAGACATAACATGGTATTGTCAACAGGGACTAAAGGATTCATAACTGAGTTTGAAATTTATTTTGTACAATGTTGATTAAATGACCAGCCTTAAACCACTCATAAGGATCCTAATGCAGACTATGCTCTGATAGCCACTGTAGAGCCCTGCAATCCAACCCTCTCTTGGAGTCAAGTCACCTCTGATAACTTCTCTTCTATGAGATTGGCCTGGATGGAGCTATGTGCCCCACTCCTGCTGGCCACTGCCACCTTGCTGCACTGTGTGTGCTGCAGAGTTCATGTGCAGAGAAGTTCAGTAACTCTCCCTCTGTAGCACACACAGTATCACAGGGCATGGCAGGAGCGGGGCATGCAGCCAACTCCACAGGCAGGAAGCACTAGCTCAAATTCAGGGGAAGAGTCAGGTTGGAAAACTACTTGACCCTCCTGGGCTCAGGTCAAGTATTCTTGGTCCAGTTCAGCCCAAAAAATTCAGCCCAAGCAAACCTTTAAGCTATTATGTTAAATCTTCATAATTAAATGCCGCCCTGTGCGATATTTCAGTGGAAATCGCTGGACGTGTTTATGGTGGTAGTGTACATAATTATTGTGGCTTAAGGAGGGGTGTCATTGCTGCTCTGTTACTGAGCATTTGTATTAGTTACTGGTGGTTTTAATTTGTCTTCCAGCTGTCTCAGCACTTTCAGATTATTTGAATATTTGTTCTTAGGATATCATGTTGCTGCATGTACATAAAGTTTCTAGGGAATGCTCAAGGCATCACAGCCTGCTACAATCCAGGGCTGATTATTTTCAAAGGAAAGAGTTGAAGGAAGTTTGGGAAAGTGATGTATTAGCTTTGGTTAACATTGGTTTTTAAATTTAAAGCATTCTCTAAATTAAAACTCAATTTTGCCTCCAAGACCAAACTGAAGATGATCGCTAGTGTAGGATGAATGTCAAACTTAATAGTGTCTGTTTTTCAGCTGCACTTTTATTGATCCAGTCCCTGGTATCCCAGAAGACAGTTATAACTTTTGGCCAATTCATAGACCAGGTGGCATATTTTAGCACACATATTTAAATCTTAGTCAGAGTACTTTGTCATGTACGAGGATGTCTTGCTCAGCTTGACTATTAGATGGAAAATGGTAAGCCTAACAACTATGGTTTGAGTATTAATGGCCCAATTTTTCTTAAATTAAGGTTGTTTTTTTTAATAAAAGCACATACATTACCAGTTTAAAGTGAGAATTATAAAAAAAATCTGATAAAAAGGAGCAATATAATGAGTACACTTATATGACTACTGTACTCAACATATACAATTAAAGAGAATAAACTGTCAATACAGCCACAGTTTTGGAGATAACAAATATATGTAGCTTCATTGAAGTTTTATTTTCTATCTAGTGTAACTGCAAGTAATCTTTAAATTAAATGAGGCAATTAAAAATGGATATGCAATAAACTAAATGGAAAACTCTATGGTCTAACTCCAAACTTCATCTAATATGTGAAAAAGCAAATATTTCAACACTATATTTGCAATGTTACAGAAGACAGTTTTATATTACAGAAAGTCAATCATATCTACCAGAACAACCTCAGTAGCAGGCAAGATGGTTGAAACAATAATTAAGAAGAGAATTATGAACACCTAGATAAGTGATACAATAGAGACAAAACAGCACACTTCTACAGGAGATATATAAAGAACCTCCCGCCCACAAGCTATGAAACTTTTTTTGAGAATGTCAGCAAAACAGCAGATGCAGTAGAACCAATGCTTTGATTTTATTGGGCTTTCAACAAAACCTTATAAGAAGTCTCTCAAGAGACCATGAAGGAAGTTGTGTTATCGTGGAGTAAGAAGTAAAGTTCTATAACAGATTAGAACAGAGGTGGGCAAACTAAGCCTGGGGGCTGCATTTGGACCATCAGATGTTTTAATTGTGCCCTTGAGCTCCCACCGGGGAGCAGGGTCCAGGGTTTGCCCCGCTCTAGCCGTGGAGCAGGACTGGAGATTTGCCCTGCTCCATGCGACTCCTGGAAGCAGCGGCATGTCCCCCTTCCAGCTCCTACATGTAGGGGCAACCAGGGGGCTCCACAAGCTGCCCCTGCCCCAAGCACCACTCCGCAGCTCCCATTGGCCAGGAACTGCAGCCAATGGGAGCAGCAGGGGCAGCGCCTGCAGATGGGGCAGCATGTAAGGCTGCCTGGCCATGCCTCCACATAGAGCCAGAGAGTGGACAGACCACTGCTTCCGGGAGCTGCTTGAAGTAAGCTCCACCCGGAGCCTGCACCCCTGACTCCTCCCGTGCCCCAACCCCCTGCCCGAGCTCTGATCCCCCTCTACCCTCCAAACCCTTCGGTCCTAGCCCAGAGCACCGTCCTGCACCTCCAACCCCTCATCCAGCCCCAGAGCCTGCACCCCCAGCTGGAGCCATACATCCCTTTGCACCCCAACCCAGACCCCCTGAACTTCTCATTTCTGGCTCCACCCCAGAGCCCACACCCTCAGCTAGAGCCCTCGCTCCCTCCCACATCCCAACCCTCAATTTTGTGAGCATTCATGACCCACCCCACAATTTCCATACCCAGATGTGGCCCTTGGGTCAAAAAGTTTGCCCACCCCTGGATTAGAAACTAACAGACAGAAAGGAGCAGGAATAAGTGATCAGTTTGCAGCATGTCAAAAACGTTAACAGTGGGCTGCTATGGGGTTCCTGTTTAATATACTTATTTGTGATCTGTAAAAAGCTGGGAGAACAATGAGATTGCAAAATTCGTTAACTTCAGTATATTAGTCAACAGTAAAAGACTAACTCAGAATGGCCTAACAAAGCTGGGAGGATGGGATCATGGTGGTAGATTGAAAGGAATAATTTGAGCTATTCCTTTAAAAAAAAAAAAAAGTCATTGAAATGAATGTAATGCTTTTGAAACATGCTAGATAAGCAGCCTTGGAAACTGAACAGCTCTCTCCCTAGCACAGTGCATTATATTTGCACTGTACGTTCTTCAGGGTAGGACTGTATTTTTGTTCTGTTTATTCAGCACTTACCACAGTAAGACCCTGATCCATGACAAGGCCCTCCCCACCCCCACTGCAACAGACTATGTACTATTTACCTACATTACCTTACCACTGCCTCAGTCTTGATCTGGCGGGGCCACTTCTAGCAGTGATATTAGTTCAGTCTCAGTACCCATTGATCCTTGGCTTCTCTGCTGAAAAAGTGAGCACACTTAACTTTTCTTTCATACATGTTGTCTGTTCCCCTCCCACACACTCTATTAAATGGGTCTGAGAAAATGTTTCTTTTCTGCTGGTGCAGAATAACCATGAGCACGACATGGCTGAAATCAGTTCTTTTTAAAAAATGCAAACAGTTAGTTGTGGAGAATGTTTTGCACTATTCACCCACTTTAACAGTGAGTTGCCTGTTTCAGTACAATGCATCTTAGCCCAGGGCAAGATCAAACAACTTATTGTAGTCAAAAGTACTTATGATTTGCCTTTATTGCTTAAGGCTGCTGGAACATTTATCCAAGCAGCCAGAAGTGATATGGTGTCCTGTTTACCTGACACTGGTCAGGAAAACCTGCTCTACAGGCTTCTACCTGAAATCTTCAGTAGAAACTTAAATTGCTGATTCAATCCATCAGGTTTCAGCCAAAGACAACAGCTTACTGCCCTGCCACCAGCTCACTTATCTAAGGGTATGTTACACTGTGGAATTATTCTGATTTTACAGAAATTGATTTTTGGAAACAGATTGTATAAAGTTGAGTGCACGCGGCCACACTAAGCGCATTAATTCAGCGATGTGCATCCATGTACTGAGGCTAACGTCAACTTCCAGAGCCTTGCACTATGGGTAGCTATCCCATAGTTCCCGCAGTCTCCCCCCCATTGGAATTCTGGTTTGAGATCTCAGTGCCTGATGGGACCAAAAAATTGTTGCGGGTGGTATGGGTAAATGTCGTCAGTCAATCCTCCCTCCTGAAAGCAATGTCAGACAATCATTTCGCACCTTTTTCCCTGGATTGCCCGGGCAGACCCCATAGCACGGCAACCATGGAGCCCGTTCAGCCTTTTTTCACTGTCACTGTATGTCTACTGGATGCTGCTGACAGACGGTACTGCAGTGCTACACAGCAGCCTCCCCTTGCCTTTGCAAGTTAGCGAAGATGGTTACTAGTCATACTGTACCATCTCTGCTGTCATGGGTTTTCCTGGCTGGCCTTCATGAGGTCGGGGGCGCCTGTGCAAAAATGGGAATGACTCTCTAGGTCATTCTCTTCTTTAAGTTTTGTTTAATGGAGATTCGCCCTGCCTGGAATATCAGGCAGGCCTACCAAAGAACCAGAGAGGCAAACATCCACTCCAGGTCAGAGCCCGAGACATCCCAGAAATGATGAGCTGCATGCTATTCTAGGGGTTCCCCTGCAACAACAACACCTGTTGCTTCCCTCCCCCTCCCCCACCTGGGCTACCGTGGCAGTGTCCCCCCATTTGTGTGATGAAGTAATAAAGAATGCAGGAATAAGAAACAACACTGACTTTATTGCCTCTGCAAGCAGAGATCAAAGAGGGGAGGGGAGGTTGGTTGGCTTACAGTGAAGTAGAGTGAAACACCATTCTGCACTTGCTCAGCCTACAGCTGAAAATGGGAATCTGTGACAAGCCCTAGGATAGAAGCACAGGCACAACTGAATCTCCATTTGTGTGTGAGCGTTTGGTTGACACTGGTAAAATACAAAATGGCCCAGGATATGTGTGTTGGGGACAGTTCTAAACGGCAGCTTCATTTTTTTTATTTGCAGCAAAATGTAGAGGTCTAAGTATCTGATGATCCCTGGTAGCAAGGGGTAGGCTGGGGTAGGCGCGATCGTGCGGTGCTGCTGACTGGGAAAGCAGCCTGAGGCAGAAGGCTCCAGCTGCCATGATATTCCAGGCAGGACTGAATTTCCTTTAGACAAAACTTAAAGAAGAGAATGACCTGGAATCATTCCCATTTTTGCCCAGGCACCCCCGATCAACCTCACCGAGGCCGGCCAGGAGCATCCATGGGACGATGATGACGGATACCAGTCATACTGCACCATCGGCAAGGCAAGGCAAAGGGATGCTGCTGTGTAGTGTTGCAACACCACGTCTGCCAGCAGCATCCAGTAGACATACTGACATTGAAAAAAGGTGAGAAACAATTTTTTCCCTTTGCTTTCACGGGGAGGAGGGCTGATGACATATACCCTGAACCACCCACGACAATGTTTTTGACACTTCAGGCTTTGGGAGCTCAGCCCAGAATTCAAATTTTCAGAGAGTGCGGGAACTGTGGGATAGCTACAGTCGTCAGTTGCCCCTACGTCTGTGAGCATCCATTTGATTCTTTGGCTTTCTGGTACTCTTGTCTCAGCTCCTTAAGTTTCACGCAGCTCTGTGTTGAGTCCCTGTTGTGGCCTGTGTCCATCATGGCCTTGGAGATTTTTTCCAAATGTTTTGGGATGTCGTCTTTTGGAACAGAGTTCTGATAGATCAGATTCCTTCCCCATACAGAGATCAGCATCTCCCGTATGGTCTATGCTGGAGCTCTTTTTTGATTCTGAGACTGCATGGTCACCTGTGCTGATCAGCACTCCACGCTGGGCAAACAGGAAATAAAATTCAAAAGTTCTCGCGGCTTTTCCTGTCTACCTGGCCAGTGCATCCGAGTTCAGATCGCTGTCCAGAGCAGTCACAATGGTGCACTGTGGGATAGCTCCCGGAGGCCAATAGCGTCGAATTGTGACCACACTAACCCTAATTCGAAATGGCAATGTCGATTTCAGCGCTACTCCCCTTATCGGGAGGACTACAGAAATCGATTTTAAGGGCCCTTTATATCAAAGTAAAGGGCTTCGTTGTGTGGACGGGTGCAGGATTAATTCGATTTAACGTTGCTAAATTTGACAAAACTTGTAGCGTCAACCAGGCCTAAGATTAAGAGCAACTGCCTGGTCACCAGACAGGAAGCACAATCGGCCTAACTTCTACCCAGAAGGTCATATTTTCAAAGCAAGGAGTGAACAGCAGTGTGTACCTTAACATCCAATATGCATATGAAAATCAGGTATGGCGTTTACACATAGAAGGTTAGGCAGCATATTGGAGACTTGTGCACATTTAAATGCTCCTAACTTTGAAAACTGGTCCAGCATTTCAACCACTTGTATGAAATACACAGCTATAGTGTTACCAACTCATGATTTTAAATCACAAGTGTTACTATATTTGAAGTTTTAGCTTAAAACTAAGCGATTAGATGAAAAATCTCAGCTTTTAATAAAAAATAAAAAAATCTTACCCTTCTGGTGCTAGAGAAGAGTTTGAAAATGTGGCCCAAATGCAGCCCAAGGCTCAAGAAGACAGAGTAAATAAATCCCAAATCCAATATTCTCCCCTTGCATTTTTTAAGCCAAATTAATGATTGAGGGGGCAGGGTGGAGTTGAGGTGATTCATTATTTTTGAGCATATGGGGTTGCCAATACTGTAGCTAACAAGACTTTCAAATCAAACAACTATGTCTGTCATTACTGTGAAACTTATGCAAGGGATCACCTTTGTGTACACAGCTGTTTTGAAACTATCCCAAACATATCCAATAAATTCTGTTCTTCTGTTATTACTGGAAGGCCACCTCCACTAAACAGTTCCTTACAAGTCCCCTGAGTGGTCATTTAAGACCTGTTTCATAGTAATTCTGCAACAAATATAGTTTGTATCAGATTACTTAAATGTAAGGCTATGGTTTAGTCACAGATATTTTTAATAAAAGTCATGGACAGGTCACGGGTCATAAACAAAAATTCACAGCCCATGACCTGGTCATGACTTTTACTATACACATTTAACTAAAACTTGGGCCCGGGGCCTGTGAATGCTGGTGGGGCATGGCCTAGGACCCCTGCTGGTGCTAGGGGGAGGAAGCAGCAGTGCATGGGCCAGGACCCCCGCTGGGGGGTTGGGGGGTTGGCAGGACTGGCAGTCTCCCTACTGGGCTTTGCGCAGCTCCCTGGAAGCAGCCAGCATCTCCCTGTAGCTCCTAGGGGGAGGGAAGGTCAGGGGGGCTCCAAGCGCTGCCCCCACCGCGAGTGTCAGTTCTGCAGCTCCCATTGGCTGGGAACCACAGTCAGTGGGAGCAACAAGTGTGGTGCCTGTAGGTAGAGGGAGCATGCAGAGCCCCCTGGCCCCTCTGCCTAGGAGCTGCAGGGAGCCCTCCCAGGTAAGCACTGCCCCACATCCCAACCTCCTGCCCCAGCCTTGAGCCCCCTCCTGCACCCAAACTGCTGTTGCTGGTCCAGGGGCTGCCTGAGCTGCTTGGGCAGTCCCAGAGCCAGCCACACAGACCATTGCAGCAGTCACAGAAAGTCACAGAATCTGTGACTTCTGTGACCTCATGACAGACACGCAGCCTTATTTACATGTATCCTACATTATAAAGGTGGAGCAAAATTCAGATTATTTAGATTGTATGTGCACAAAATATGACCATTGGCAAAGCCATGAAATCCTTACCTAGCTCCAAACAATACTACAAAGTCAGGGTGAAGAAACCTCAAGCACTGATTAATTAGCAGCAAAGCAACTCTAAAAGCACACACCAGCCACTAGTACTTGACCCTATATAAGGATTCTCCTAAAGATTTGTTTGCTTTGTGCAGAACACATGCTCTGCCAGAGGTCTCCTCCCATTTTCCTTATATTCACAGTGAAGTCTAATGAGCCATACCTGCCTTGGTAAGTCAGCAGTAGTTAGAACCTTGCAGGCAGCTGCATGTTAACACCTGCTAACTGAAAGAGGGGAGAATCCTGTCACTCTAGCCCAGATCCTCAAAAGGTATTTCAGCTCCTAACTTCCATTATTTCAAATGTCTCTAAATACTTTGAGGATCTAGGCTGTTGTTACACCATGGATAAAAGATAATTACAGCAGATATATTGAATTGGTGTAACCTTACCCTTTCTTCTCTTAAATGAGCATAGCTCAAGATAGTGCCCAGATTAAAGACATACAAGTTGTGGCATGTGCTATCAGCTTGAGGACTCCTCCCTTCTAAACCACACTCAGAAAAGAATCGGATCCTATTGTACTATGGGCTGGAAGATGATACAGTTCCTGCCTTAAACAGTTTACACCCAAGGCCTTGTCTTCACGAGAAAGGTTTTGCTGTCAAAACCCTGTAGTGTAGATACACCCCAATATAACTGCTTCTACACCAAGGCTTTTTCCAGTGTGTGTGTATACATAAATAAAAAGCACACCCCTAAACACAATTTCTAAACTGGCAAAAGTTTCTAGTGTAGATGAGACATAAATAAACATGCAATGCACCATTTTGTGCGTTGGAGACTGCACCAGGGCAATCCCTGCTTTGTGCTACATCATTGTATTTACACCAGTGCAAATTTCCTTATTGTAGTCTAGCCCTTTGTGAATGGTGTAAATCTAGGAGTAACTCCATTGCAGTCAATGCAGGTACTCCAAATTGAGTGTCTGCATAGGCTGCAATGGAGTTACTTTACATTTGTCAGCATGAATAAGGTCAGAGTATGGCCTTAAATTAATAGAATAAACAGATTATACTTTATTAAGCCCACTCTGATAGTGTACTAGAAGTTCACTGCTTTGAATGGACAAAACTTAAACCTTAATGAACGGTAAGAGCCTGCTCGCTCGGATGGAAAGCTAAGCCAGCAGTTGTGTTTCTCTCCATTTGCCCTGGAGGCAAAAATCAAAGCATCAAACAACTTTTTTCATTTAGATGACAAGAAGGCTGAGCAAATGAGCCTGGAAGCAGCTACAGCCTCCAACACTGATTCGTCTCAGCCACAAAGGGGAAAATATAGGAAGTGAAACAAATCTCTGAACTTTCTGTTTATGGCGAGTCCTGAATTTAAAAACCAATGACATTCAAACACAGAGGGATTTCTCGCTTTAAGTTGTTTACAATTAACTGAAAAAAAGAAGAAAAGAGATACAGGAGTACTATCAACCACATGTGGCCCAGACTTTTACTTTCTTTAAGCAGATAGGAAGATGACAATTCCCTCAGTCTGCTTTTTTCACTTGATTGTTGTAGGTGGATATATCATATTTGTTGGAAAGGCCTATTCTGTTCACAAACGGAATTGGTTTGACAGCCACATCTAAATCTCCTGTAGATAAATTCCCAGTGCTATTTTAACCTTTGAGTGGGCTAGAGTTTACTTTACTGCCCTTCTCCTCGTGCTCTAACACACCTTCTGTAGCAGGGGTCGACAACCTCTGGCACACAGCTTGCCAGGGTAAGCACCCTGGTGGGCCAGGCCAGTTTGTTTATCTGCCGCATCAGCAAGTTCGGCTGATCGCAGCTCCCACTGGCTGCGGTTCACTGCTCCAGGCCAGTGGGGGCGGTGGGAAGCGGCACGGGCGAGGGATGTGTTGGCCACAGCTTCTCGCCTCCCCCTTTCGCCTGGGATGGCGAACCGCAGCCAGTGGGAGCCGTGATCGGCCGAATCCGCTGACACGGCACATAAACAAATTGGCCCGAACAGCCGGGGTGCTTACCCTGGCGAGCCGAATGCCAGAGGTTGTGGACCCTTGTTCTGTAGCAAAGCACATGGAGATCCAGAATTCAGTCATTGAGGATATTCACCAAGGATTGCACAGGGTCAACCTCCCCATAAGGAAGTCTAAAACCCCCCCAAAAGGAATGCACTTAATTTTATACCAACTTTACAAAAGACAAATAAACTAAGCTTAATTTCTGTTACATAAGGCTACTTCACAATACACATAAATTGTCTTTGTGTATACACAGACGAAACAAATTGAATCTAAACAAGTCAGTCTCCATAGAAACAGTGCGAAGCAACTCAGAGTTCCAAAAGCTTAGATTGAGTTCACCTGAGTTTCACGTAGGCCATCTCTATACTTATGGCTAGATCGGCATTGCTGCCGCTAAGTCAGTCTTCATTGCAAGGCCCGTGAGCCAATGGCAGCTCCCATCGACCCTAAGTGCAGCTCCCAAACTTCCCTCTGAGCTGCGCAGCCCCACAGCAGACTATAAATAGCCACGCAGCTCTAACCATGCAACAGGGACCTGAAGAGGGGAGAGGTAGGGGGTGGGTGGGAACTGGGGAGGGGAGCAAATTGGGGCTTGCAGGGCTGCTGTGGGCCTCTCCCCTGGCCCCGGAGCTCCCTGCTGCCGGCAGGGGGAGAGAGGGCCCCTTCCCCTAGAGCTTCTGCTGACTGCTGGCAGGGGAGAGACAGGCCACTTCCCGGAGCTAGCTGCTGCCAGCGGAGAGAGGCCTGCGGGGAGTTCTCTTGCCCCAGGCCTAGGGCAGGCTGCCTGCACCCTAAACTCCACATCTTCAGCCCCACCCCAGAGCCCACACCCCAATCCTCTGCCCCAGCCCTGAGCCCCCCCTGCACCCTGAACCCCTCATCTCCAGCTCCACCTTAGAGCCCTCACCCCCAGCCAGAGCCCTCACCCTGTACCCCATCTCCACTCTACCCTGGGCCACCTCCCACACTCCGAACCCTTCGGCCCCACACCATATGGCTCTCACATTGAAGGTTTTTGCCAAAGTGGCCCCCACTTCAAAATAGTGAAGAGCACTGTGATAAGTCAATGGCAGAGCACTCTCTCCTCGACTTCTGTACTCCAGCTCCCCGAGAAGCATAAGGTAAGTCGGTGGGTGAGCATCACCCGTTGACACAGCACGGTGTAGACACTGCTGAGAGTCTACCTCAGTTGCGTCAGCTTCAGTTACGCAACCGATGTAGCATGACATAAGTCGACTTACAGCTGTAGTGTAGACCAGAGTCTTTGTTCATCCACTCTATGCTGTCTGTTGAGTCAGAAGCACTACAGTCATATCTTCCCTCCTCTTGCTTGCAAAAGTCTCCAGCTGGAATCCAGGCAGACTTTCTCCTCCTCAGCTGACTAGCTAATTGAGTGATTCCCCAGCTGAACAAACTACTTAACCAAGCAATCAGTATTAGTTATATAAGTGAAGAACCCTCTTATAACAAAACTGAGAATAGCACAATATAAACGATGCTTTCTCACCATCACATTTAAACAAGAAAAGAGTTGGTGAACCAGACTGGTTAAGGCAATTTGGCTAAAATCAAATAATATTCAAGATATACAATTAAAATGAAAAAATTTTCCCTCTCAATTTCTCTTTTCTATTACTAACACTCACTGGTGCCGACTTTAGAATGCCGGGGGTGCTCAACCTCTGGCTCTGCCCCAGACCCCGCCCCCTCCACCCCCTCTGCAAAGACTCCGCCCCTGTCCTGCCTCTTACCGTTCCTGTTTTGCCTCTTACTGCCCTGTTCAGCTCCCCTCCCAAATGCTGTGTCCTTGCTCCTCTCCCATGCCCCCTAGAGCCTCCGGAACACTGCGAAACAGCTGTTCGCAGCAAGGGGGGGCAGGGAGGGATGGGAGGTGCTGATCCATGGGGGCCCGCTGCTGGAGGGGCGGCAGCAGTGCAAGTATGGCGTCACAGCACGGTACCATGCCAGCAAGATATTTATAGCCAGTACAGTGTACCGGAAAGACACAGGAGGAGCCAGTGGCTCCATGCTGGCAGCTTCTCTGGTGAGGCTGTACCACCCTCAGCCCTGCCCCTTGCACTTTCACGGAGCTGTGTCTCCTCCTTCTGTACAATAGCAGCCTCTCCGGAGGACAGGGCTGGGGGCAGTACAGCTGTCGTAGGAGCTGCCAGTGTTCTCCTTTCCCTGCTGCAGTTCCAAAGTCTCTGGCGCAGCAGAAGGAGGACAGAGCCCTCCCCACCCCCGTAATGTGGGATGGATCATGGGGAGAGCATGGGGGCCCCGTGCTCCCCCCTGAGCTGGTCCCCCTCCCCTCCTCATACCGGTAAGAAATGGATTTTACTTGCACCGCTGGGTGGGGGGGAGCTCATGGAGGGCTGCCAGTGGGTGCTCAGCACCCACCATTTTTTCCTCTGTGGGTGCTCCACTTCCAGACCACCCATGGAGTAGGCACCTATGCTAACACTGCCAGGGCTTCCCTGTTGGAAAGATAACAGTATCATTACTCTGCTGGAAAATGCATCAGAGTTAGGGGAAAGCAGTTTGCTTTCTGTTCCTGGGTCTATCTATCTCCCAGCCCACCTATGCATCTCACTTACCCTTTTGTAAAGCAAGCACTTTCTTTCTTTTCCACTCCAGCCTCCTTCCTCAGCAGTCAACCAATTCCCTTGTATAACCTTGCTTCAATGAGCCCCCTAGTTAGCTGCTGCACTGCTTATTTTAGTTTGGGTTATCACAAGCTGTTTTTATTATATATCTATGTAATATTCCTACTACTACACCCGCCCCTCAACCACACATATAGTGAAAGGCATTTCTCAGTTAGATAAACAACAAAAATAACTTAGAGTTCTAGGCCAAATCATTTTTCAGATTTGAAAATTTTACCTGACATTAACTTTATTTTTTTTCTAACACCATCACTTAATATTGTTTTCTGATTTTTGATCAACTATCCAGAAAAAATTCTACCTTTGGATGAGATGCAACATGCAAAATTTCAGAAATTGGTTTCTTTGGAGGGAAGAGTTTAAAAAGAAAATCAGGTTTATAATGGGAAATGGGTAGTTAAGTAGTATTTTTCCCACTTTACACATGGGGAAACTGAGGCAGGTATCGCCAGTGAATTGCCTAAGGGAGCCAGAGGCAGTCAGTGTCAAATGGGACTGGAACTCACCAGTGCTTGACTCCTATATCTACTAGATCAGACCTCCCTTCCAAGGGAAAGAAGGAGGAAAATAGACAATACAACTGAGCAAGATTATTTGAAAGATCAAGCAACATATTAAGGAAAGGACCATGCTATATCAATTACAGCATGTACACACAGATTCCTGTATGGTAGACACACAAGCAGACATTCTCTTCATTATTAGTATCCTGCTGCTCTGTCTATCCATTGAAAACAAAATATGTCAATGGAATTTTTCATTCTAATTAGGTTTCATAATAATGTAAAGAATTGCCTGATGAGTATATGCACCTCTACCCTCTACTGGATAGAATCAGAATGGCTGAGCTGTGTATTGGAGGCACTACATTGCTAACAGGTAGCCAAAAGTTCTTCAGTTTAGGGAGTGTGCGCATGAATTCTATTCCTGTTGTCATCAGGGCTTTCTTTGTACAGCACAGTGAAAACTGCAAAGCCTTAGGAGTCCTCAGATTTGTTAACAAAAGCAATGTTTAATGTTTCACCCCTGACCTATGAAAGAGTGACTGAATACATGAGTTAAAGCCCTCATCCTTGCCTTAGGCTTTAACATTTGTATGTAGTCATTATCTAACTAATCATTACCTTTAAACAGATTTTATTGCTTTATAAATTGTTAGCTGCAAAACATATTAAACATTGTTTAAAATCATAGAATACCAAGGTTGGAAGGGATCTCAGGAGGTCACCTACTCCAACTCCCTGCTCAAAGCAGAACTGATCCCCAGTCAGATTTTAACCCTAGTTCCCTAAATAGCCCTCTCAAGGATTGAACTCATAATTCTGGGTTTAGCAGGCCAATGCTCAAACCACTGAGCTATCCCTCTCCCCAAAATACAAAGCATACTATTCATATGAATGATGCTGAAGTTTTATCAATTTAAAAGTATACAAAAATACATTCTTTCAGACTTACCATAGTGTGATTAAAGCAGGATGTCAGAACTAACGCTAAATACATTCATTTGTTCTACATCGCAGATTTTAAACTGAAGGTCATTGGCACTAATGAGAGCCCATACCTCTGTTTGATTAAAGGAATTAGCAGCTAAAATTAAATAAGTGGAAATGAAAAAAAATATCATCAGCCAATTCTTGAGAGGAAAATGAGAGCTTAGTAAGAAAATGGTAAATTACTATATATGACATGATATGTAATGTATTCAACAGATGCTAAAGATTGACTCTTCACAGGGATATTAGTTTGCTGCTGGGTTCCTGATATGATAAGTCTGCAAAACAGGATAGGTTGTTTTCCCTCAATGAAGATAAAAGATCAAAACAAACAGGTTCATATCTGAGGTATCTGTTAATCCTCTGCATAAATAACAGTTGGCTGCTTCATTTATAGAGGGCTTAGTGGGCCTTGATCATTTATAAACTTAATGCTACAGTTTATTCAAATATTCCATGAGAGCAACTGAAAAAAATCAGAAGCATATTTGTGTCAGTGTTACACAGTAAATTAAGAAATGAAAACAAAACTCAAACTATGTCATCCCAGAAGCCCTCTTCAGAGAGATCAAGGTACCAACACCCCGCTGACCCAAGTTCTAGCACAGGAGTTCTCAAACTGGGGGTCGGGACCCCTCAGGGGGTTGCAAGGTTATTACATGGGAGGTAACAAGCTGTCAGCCTCCTCCCCAAACTTGGCTTTGCCTCCAGTATTTATAATGGTGTTAAATATATTAAAAAGTGTTTTTAATGTGTAAGAGGGGTTGCAGTCTGAGGCTTGCTATGTGAAAGGGGTCACCAGTACAAAACTTTGAGAATCTACTGGTCTACCACATCATAATTACTGCTTCCTCTTGGATGACGGAAGCCAGTGTCAGGAAGGTGACTGGTTCAGGGTCAGAGAGAGGTTGGGAGTATTTATTAATCCCTGCCCCATACCAGCCTGAACATTGTTGAGAATCTCATTCTCCTGTCCTGTTCCAAGCAGGTATTTTTTCATACTTTGTGTTGGAGCCTGGTGGAGCAGGGCCAGAAAGCCCTGAAGGGATGCCAGGCAGGAAGTAGTGAAATTGTCTGGAAGAGCCAAAAGCCTCACCCTTAGGGAATCAAGACCTAGGACAAGGAGATAATCCAGCTTTATGAAAAGTAAACAGGGCTGTTTCAAAAGTGCTGCCAAAGCTGCAGTTTAGGAGACCTCACTAGGGTTAGTTGGATGTTTACAACTCATGCTCTGGGTGCTGAGTATATGCTACTTTATAGTTGTCTGAAAACTCTGAGGAGGGGTTAATTAACCCGAACCCTCTGGGAAAAGGCATCTCCCCTTTACTGCTCTGGCTAAGGAGTGATGTAAATTACCCTGTCCTGTTTAAACAAGAGATCTTCATCCACTGTCCCCCTAGTTTCCTCCACAAATGCAGGCATCCATTCTAGACACATTACTTATTCTGTCCTCTGCATGAGACTCAGCCAACAGTTTGCGTGGTGTAGGTCAGGGGTCGGCAACCTATAGCACGCGGGGCAAAGACGGCATGTGAATTGATTTTTAATGGTATGTTGCTGCCTGCAACATGCCATTAAAAATCCTGCCCCCTATTCTCCACCCACCCCCCCCGCCCTGGCAGGGAGCAAGGGGCAGGGGACAGAAGCTTGGTCCTGCCGGCTCCCCTGCCTCTACCCACAGTGTGTTGGATTCCTTCCCCTCCTCTTCCTCTCCATCCCTTCCTCCCTGCCCACCGATCAGCTGATGGTCCTTGCGAGGGAGGGGCAGAGCCGCAGCATGCTCGCTGCTCCCAGTGGAGGCAGTGAAGAAGCGGGACAGGGCCTTGGGGAAGGGGGAGAGTGAAAGCGGAACATATCCCCTCCAACCCCCAGCCATGAGCACCCTATGACTGCAGCCCACACCCCCAGCCCTCTGCCCTGACCCCCCCCACCACACACACCCAGCCCTCTGCCCTGAGCCGTGCAGCCCCGCACACAGCCCAGGCCCGTGCCCTGAGCCCTGCAGCCCCTCAGCCCTGCATACCCCCCAGGACCCTGCCCTGAGCCCTGTACCCCCCTCACACACACCCAGCCCTCTGCTTGACTCCTTCACACACACCCCCATGACCCCAGCCCTGACTCTGGCACCCCCACACATACCCAGGCCCCCCATGCTCCATGCCCTGACACCTGCACCCCCTCACATGTCCCCAGCCCTCTGCCCTGACTCTTGCACCCCCCACATCCCCACCCCCACCCTGAACACCAAACAGGAACTGCTGCACCCCCCCCAACCACATTCCCACCTGCACCTCTCGCACCAAATGGGAGCTGCCCAGGTAAGTGCCCCACACCCAAACCTCCTGCCCAAACCCTGAGCCCCCTCCCTCATTCTAGCTCCTGGCCAGACCCTACATCCCAACCCCCAGCTTGCTCCTTCACCCCCAGCCCTGTGCTCAGTGCTCTCCCACCCTCAGCTGAGTGCAGAGAGAGGAAGAGAATGGGCCAGAACCAGGGAGCAGGTAGGTACCCACTGTATGTGGGCAGGGCTGGGACCGCAGACCGGCAGTGGGCTGAGCGAGTCCGGCAGCCGGAAGCCAGTGGATGGAACCCCTGAGCGGCAGCTGGTTGAGCTGCTCAGACCACTGCCGGTCTGAGGTCCCAGCCACCGGCCCCACACAGCCCACTGCTGGTCTGGGGTTCTGGCTGCCAGCCCCTTGCCAGCTGTGGTCCCGGACGCAGGCCCTGCTCAGCCTGCTGCCAGCCTAGGTGAATGGAACGCCAGACCAGCAGCAGGCTGAGTGGGCCGGTGGCATAAGATCAACATTTTAATTTAATTTTAAATGAAGCTTCTTAAACATTTTGAAAACCTTGTTTATTTTACAATACAACACTAGTTTAACTATATAATATATAGACTTATAGCGAGAGACTTTCTAAAGAACATTAAAATGTCTTTCCGGGACGTGAAACCTTAAATTAAAGTGAATAAATGAAGACTCGGCACACCACTTCTGAAAGGTTGCCGATCCCTGGTGTAGGTGTTTGGAGCATGGGAAGAAAGGTCACTTGCTGAATAATTGTGGCCTTGCAGATGCAGGCAGACTGTAGCTGGTGGCAAGATTAGTCTGAATTGATTCGGTTTATAAATATGAGTCATTATCATTCTCTGGCTGGGAGGGAGTTGATTTTTGTAAGTTATCTGAAAATTAGTGGAGAGAAGGGGAGCATGTGGGCAGCAGTGCAGGAGGAGCACTGAAAAGGACCCCCTGGATGTGCAAAGATTTTAATTTTGAAAGCAGGTATCTTATCATTGCATGATAGCCTGTAACTCTGAGGGAAATGAATAAATGACATAGAGTCCAGTCTCCCAATATGCCACATTAATGAACAGTAGAGAAATTGCCTTGCCTCACAATAGTTCCCCTACCTCCTCAGAATGAGTTGTGATCTGCTAGTCACTTATGGTGTACTGAACATGAGGTACAAAATATAGCTATTCTAAAATTACCATACAGCACTATGACTGTAAAGTAAAACAGTGCAGAAAAAGTGCAGAATTGAGAGGTAAAGGAAGGGCTTATATCATTGCTGGGGCAAATCTCATAAGTCTGGTGGGAGGTGTGTGATGAGCATGTGATGCCCATGAAAGGGGTCAATCAGCTCTCAACAGTTGCTAGCTAAATGTCCTGTATTCTCAGGGTATGCTCAGTGAATGAAAAGGAAACGTATAATTAGAACCAATCTTATGTTTCATTGGTTAAGTATGTTATCAGTATCCTATTGGGGTTGGAATGCCCTCGGAAGCAAAGATGAGACCTGTCTTTAGTCACAGAGTTTGAATTAATCTTTCTCAGTAAAGCAGTTGTTGTTCCTCTGGACTCTGAAATGTTATTACCCTAAGCACAGCAGTGTACAATGCTCTGAGACATGTTTTTAAATGTCTCTATGTGGAGTGAAATGACTTTTTAAAAATAGATATTTGAAACTAATTTGGGTGGAGTGTGGGAAGCATTTTAAATCAAAAGCATTTCCAGTAATACTCATTTAGCACTTTTCAGCTATTGGTCTTGAGGCAGGTCACAATATTGAGTATCTTTATCCCCATTTTACAGATAAGGCAACTGAGACATGGATGATGTAAGTGACTTGTCCAAACTACACAGTAAATTAGTATCAGATCTGGGAACAGAGCCACAGTTTTCTGCCTCCTGGTCCCACACTCATATCAGGTGGGTCATACAGTCTCTAAAGAATGACCTGCCTCTGTCTGACAATAATTCAGTCCCCAGTGATAGAGTTCTGTAATTAAAAAAAAACACACACCTCTACTCTTTACCAGAAGGGTTCTGTCACTACCTAAAGCTATGGAATTAAAACTGAAAGCAGTGCAAGTTTTCCTGTTCCTTGTAACCAGGGCATTTTGGAAATAGTATGTAAATTAATTGTGCTGTTTTTGTTTCGTTTCCAGGAAATTGCAGCACAAATTGACCTACATTACAGTGCTCCTTCTTGGATGTTCTTCAGAAATGCTCTAGCTCTTTACAGAACACATGACTTCATAAAGGCCCAGGAGTGCCTTTGCAACACCATGAACTCATGGAGCAGTGGCAAATTGTGAATTATGAATCCCTCTCAGCATATATGCTTGGACAGTTTTCTAGTTTTTCTTCTGCTTATCCCCAGAATTCATAATAAGGGAAAATATGTTGGTGTATTATAAAAAGCTGCATTGCAGTAAAAGCACTGAAGAAAAGATGTAACACTGCCTTGTAGCTATTACAATATGGCTTGTTAATTTTAAAAATTCTTTTTCACTTTTTGGGCGCAGCTGCTTACATGTTCAGACAGGGATCTTAATGTAATATATGTAGAATATGAGTATTCACCAGATTCACCAACGTGCTCTGCTCCCTTTGCTTCATTCCAGAGTTATGAAGGGATCAAAGAGCCATGTATTTTCAATATTGGGGGTTCCCCTGACATCGAGTCCCCAGCAGGCATCAAGCTAGCATATTTCCTCCCCCCACTTGTTATACTCTCTCTATCACATTTCAGGGTGCAATCCGGACCAGTGAGGGGCTATGTCACCTCTGCCTTGCAACCTGGGTGCCTCACAATGATTTGCTTCTGTAGTTCCCAACTTGGGCTCCTCACAGACAGCCTAACAGCATGCCAGTCACACCCTGAGTGCCTGGGTATAGCCACAGCACTGGTCCAGCAATTCTGACCACAGCAGCCTGTCAGTAACACACCAGCCAGATTCTGGCTTCCAGCAGTGTTGGTTACTACCTGCAGGGTGATCCTAACACACTCTCAGTCCTGGATTTCCCCCCCAAAAGTGTTTTCTGTACTGTCCAGCCCTCTCCTAGACAGTTCAAACATTTGAGGTCTGATGCCCCAGTAAGGGGTCAATATACAACAAGTTGCTACTTTTACTGATGTTACCAAACAGCTCACTTTAAACATATCACTGGATTCGTTTTGATTAAAAAATAAAACAAGTTTATTTAACTACGAAAAGTTGGGTTTTAAGTGACTACAGGTATAAGGTAATAAAGTCAGAAATGCTTACAAGAGAAATAAAGATAAAATGCTATCTAGCAGTTAACATTTAACAAGCTAGGCTTGGTTCAAGGTAAAATCCCGATCATAGGGTCCCAGCAACATGGCTGACCAAATGTTCATGTCAGGATCCCTCCCAAAGTCAAAAAAACTGGTTCCTTTCTCTTCTTAGGTAAGAGAGAGAAGCTGTGGTGGTTTTGGCCCTCACTTTCATAGTCTAGTCACCCTCTGAAATGCATTTTCCTGCAGGTTACCCCTAGGAAAGTTCCTTCCCACTCTGAGGACGGAGACAAGGGGTATTCATAACTTTACATAGAATGTTGCTACATATATTTTACCATGATATTATTGACCAGTGAGTTATTAGTTTTCAGATGATACCTCACAAGACATATTTTGTAGGAAGATTATTATAATAGTGTGAAGGGAGTGAATACAGGGTGCATTCAGTCACACCCTCTCCTAGTCCTAAGTGCGAGAGGTGTTTTAGGGGAAGAGAAGTTTGGGGAGAGAGTATAGCCAGAGCATGCTGCTCCCTTGGTTGATGGGTGGCCTCTTAGGAGCTCTAGCCAACTGGTATAGTTTAGAGCTGCTCCAAGGCTGCTCTAATCTACACTGGGGGCAGGGCCGCATAGAGTGACCCTATCATTTGGGAGTTGTTGCCAATTCCCTTCTGGCCTCTCCTTCCTGCTCCCCCTTTCAGCTATATCCGGCTATAAATTTAGCTCTAGAATTCTAAAAATAAAGCAGGTGGCCTGTTTTAAATTAAGTCTCTTATTACAGGAATAGTGAAACTGTAGGTTGGATGGCAAGGCAGTGCCAAGCTGAGTACCTTCAATATATTAATGATGATACAGCTTCAAATGTCTTTCATTTCCTCTATTGGCTTACTGTGTACATCAAATAGGAGTGGTGACAACAAAGAACCACTTATGACTCTATAGGCCTCTCAGCAAATGAACAATTGTTTCACTGGATATTCCTGGACCTCTTTGAAAGGAAGGAAAGAACCACGAAAACTCACTCTCCACTGCTGCAAGGTCGAACAGGTGAGTCACTATAGCAAATCAAAACAGCATGGCATACATTTGTAGGCTATTCCTGCTTTCCTTGAGTGTGTTCAGCCACCCATGAAATGAATCAGTAGCCTCATGCACACCCTGGCATGGCTTATTGTTTTTAAACTAAGACTTGCTACCTTTAACTTTCTTCAAAAAACAAAATGGGGATAAAGATATTTAATGCCTCCTTCCACTCTGAAAAAGAGTCTCTAGCAGAAGGCTAAGAGAAAATGGTTAGAAACACATTTCTGCTATTATTCTAATGGCTTCATTTCCCCCTCTTTTTAAAACACCTTCACAATTCCTTTCCACTCTCCTCAGAAGCTCAGCTGCCATTTCAGCAATAGGTTGTGACGAAAAACCCAATTTCAGTGTTTTCTGTTTTCAATTCCCTTTCTTTTAAAAATACTAAAGTGAGAATATCAAGCAGTTTAGTTTTTACAACATATTTAAAAGTATCTGGAGGTCCCACAAATGGTACTGAAAGGGTAAGTTGGCTCTTTGTGGTTAAACTATCACTTTCTCTCCTCCTAATCATTCACCCCTACAATTTACTCTCCTTCCCTATCAATCAACATACATTGTACAAAGCTTATTTGTATATTATTTGATTATTTGTTTTTCAGTAATGAGCTCCTTTAACAGTACATATGAGACATGAAAAAGGCCTAACAGACCAGTCAAAATTTGAATTCGGAAAACGGCGTATAATAGTATAAACTGTTTCTAATGGTCTAAACTGTTGCTAATATATTCAACAGAATTAGTTTGGATTCTTTATCATTGTCTATTGCTAGAAATCATTCCTATCTACGCAGTCTCAATTCCATGTACAGCTCTGTGACACTCTGGCACCCCAATATTCACCACTGGCATGTAATTAGGTTACATATTACACAAAGTATGCCTTGTAAGGTATCATTCTAAAAGTCTTGATCTGCTAGACAGTAATATCTCATTAGATGGTATGTGCTATATGAAATTATGAAGTTTGGCTATGTATGTGTTACTGAAACACCCACAAGCAGCCTTTCAGGTACAACAGTAAAAAGGCCAAACAATGTTAATGGCTTATGGAGGAAATGCACACACAACCACAAGGATTACCCCAGGAACTGTGTACAATAGAAACTTCTCATAGATAGCACTACACAATGGGAACTGTTTGACCCAGGTTACAGCAAAAGAGCTTTCCAGCAAGTGGGAAGAAGATATAAAAGGGAGGAAATGACATCATGTGCGACCTCACTCTCCCAGCAACAGCATACCTGGAAACACTTGAGGAACAGAGACTGAACTGTGGGAAGTGGTAGTCCCAGGCTAGCTACAGGGATTTCTTGCCCGTGTATGAAAACCTGGGAAACCTAAACTTAAGCTTGTGCCTTAAGAATCTGCCAGCCTATTTATCACTCAGGGTGGGAATCTGCTAATTCATATCCTACTTATGTAGTGTAGTAAACCTAGTTTGCAGTTTTGTTTATTTACTAGGTAATCTGCTTTGATCTGCTTGCTATCACTTATAATCACTTAAAATCTATCCTTTTGTAGTTAATAAACTTATTTTATTTTTTAATCTAAACCAGTGAGCTTTGACTGGAGTGCTTAGGGAAAATCTCTGCTTGGTTACCACAAGCGTGCATTGTTCTCTTCACATTGAGGGAGAGGCGGACTGGGTATTAAACCCTTATACTGGCCAGATTTGCCCAGGGCAGGATGGTACTGCTCTGGGGTCCCAGGCTAGGAAGCTGGTGGTTAGACAGCCTGCATGTAACTGCAGCTGGGTGTGTCCCTACCTGCATGAATACTGGTGAAAGTGCAGGCTTGAGGGCTTTACAGCTTGTCACAGCAGTACAGTGTGAGAGGGAGCCCAGGCTGGTGGGTCAGGGGGCTCAGTGGTACCTCAGTTCCAAGTGGCACCCTGGGGGAACCCATCACAAGCTCTAAACCAGGAGTCAGCAACCTTTCTGAAGTGGTGTGCCAAGTCTTCATTTATTCACTCTAATTTAAGGTTTCGCATGCCAGTAATACATTTTAATGTTTTTAGAAGGTCTCTTTCAACACGTCTATAATATGTAACTAAACTATTGTTGTATGTAAAGTAAATAAGGTTTTAAAAATGTTTAAGAAGCTTCATTTAAAATTAAATTAAAATGTAGAGCCCCCTGGCCTGGTGGTCAGGACCCAGGCAGTGTGAGTGCCACTGAAAATCAACTGGCGTGCCACCTTTGGCTCGTGTGCCTTAGGTTGCCTATGCCAGCTCTAAACCCTGGCTGAATGGGATCAAAGCAAAATGTGGAATTAAAGTGTTACTAAAGCATCTTTTGAATTAAAAAGGTGTTGTTTCTTGGTACATGATTGTACCCTTGAGAGGCTCCTATAGCAACAGGAAGTTAGATGCATGTATGTTCTGTGTTAGTAAATACACAATACTTACAGCTGATGTTTTCATTTCCCACTAAATAGAATCATACAGTGAATTTGAGTACTCTGCTTCATTGACTGGATAGACAGACTCAGTAGGTGACTGGCAATGAATCTTTAAGCCATTTGCTGCCACTTACTGGATAACTCCACATCCTGCTTCAACAAAGGGAAAACATATGAAACTTGCTTGCAGTAAAACTTGCAGTTAGACATCCCCATAAGCCTTCTACACATGTAAGAAAAACGACAAGGGCAAAATGCATGTTAAAGTGTTTCACTCACTTGAGATCAAGAACTTTCTTAAAAAGTTACTATGGTGGGGTGTACTCATCCTGCACTGGAAGGGGTTAACTCTTCCTTAGTGGCTGAGAAAGCTACGGCCCTACTGGGCATGCGACGGGTGCACTGGCTGTATAAAGGCAGGCAGCACAGTTTAGTTGGGGCTGACTGCCAAAGGGGAAGGATGTAACATTTGAGGCTCTCGCTGGGGAGCAGCTATCAATCCACCCCACAGAAGCCCCAGTGCTGAGGCCCCAACCAATGCCCAGGCACCTGCTGATACCCAGAATGGGTTGTAGACACTGGGAACAGTCCCAGCTGAGCACCTCGAAGATGCCCCAACTACTTCCATCAGAACCAAGGTTGGAAGTAGCCCAAGGGGGGACAAGCCATAGTCCCGGACATAGGCCGCTTGTTGCAGTTGGATCCATGCTGACCTCAGTGGCAGAACCCTCTGCCACTACTAGGGTCTGAGTTAGGACACAGTGGAGTAGGGAGGGCATGGGTCCTCCTAGCATAGACCACTACCCTCCCCCAGGGGGAAGCCCACTACCCTATGAATCAGGGATGCCTCATTGACTCCGGCCACCAGGCTTGCCTCCCCCGCCACCCAGGGCTGCCTCAGAGACTCCTGCCTTATTGCCCTGTGATGCAGGACAATCTTATCAGTGTAAGTCCTACCCTGAAGAAATGGGCACTCGAGGGATAGGGTGGACTCACTCCACACTGGATGGGGACCACCACCCCATTACAGTTACCATCATCAAGTGCTGTAAACTATGCCATCCTACTTCACTTCCTTCTTCTCTGTGCTATTATATACTGGCTATTTATATATCAGGGAAACGAGACCAGTCAGAATTTCCTACAACCCAAAAGCAGTAGTTCTCTATTTGCAGAAGAGATTAAGAAAAAAAGTAATACCAATGGTGAACATGGAAAAGCCTGTAGTTTTCCATTCCCTTTTCATTCTTCTTACTTAGAATTAGTGATATTATTATTTCTTTAAAGGGCTGTAGAGTCCAATTTGTAACAGGACATTTCCAATTGCTAAGGTTTTAGGCCCAGATCCTCAAAGGAAGGAGGGAGTTAGGCACCTAAACATGTTTGAGGACCTGGGCCTTAGGAACTGTGTGTTGAGTGCTTCCCTGTGACTGGTATTGGATGTCATCTTTATTTCCCATCTCAGTTAACACCAGGGAGCAGCTAGGAAAGAAGCCTTTGAACATTTTGCCTTACAGGAGTTTAATCTTTGACACTTTCCCTAGAATGTGTCCCTAACTTCAACCTGAAATGCTTCTTCCAGTTAAGGCACCATATCTGCTTCCTTGAAGTGAGTGTGGGAAGGATTGGGTTAGGATTAGATTTTTATTGGTAGATGTTGATTTCACTGTGCACACAGAAACTGATGAAAACATATTTCCATTTGTCAAGGTTTCTTTCCCCGCTTTGAACTTTAGACTACAAAAGTGGGGACCTGCATGAACACTTCTAAGCTTAATTACTAGCTTAGATCTGGTAACGCTGCCACCAGCCAGAAATTCAGTGTCTGGCGCACTCCCTGTCCCGCCCCCCAGACTAGGTCAGGTGTCAACCAGGTTTACTGAGCTTCTTAACCCTTTACAGGTAAAAGAGACATTAACACTTGACTATCTGTTTATGACCCATCGATAACAATTGAAATTTACAGATAAGCAAAGTAAGAAAAATACTACTTGAGAACTTATTAGAGTTTGATTTAACAACATTTACTTTATATACTTTGATGTGACACTGATTATTTGTGTTTTAACAGCGTAAAGCTTTAACTTTTTTAATCTTAACACCTGTTGTCTTTAAATAATTGTGTGACCCCCATAATTTCCTGCAACACTGAACATTTAAGTCAATAAAAAAAAATCCACAATTTTGCACAACTGTGAAAATGTAAATAGATAAAAATAGAAAAAATGTTTAAAAAGAAACAGGTATTTTCTTTCAAACTTATACAAATTGAATTCTGCAAAGCCTATATCTGTTTTGAACTTACAAGATTTATCAGAGAACATCTCCAGCAGCACAGACATTTTATGGAATACATATGGCAGCCCAGTGAAGAAAAGTCTTCATCAAAGACAGCTCACCTTAAGAGTACCTCGTAAAATATGAAAACATGTAGAATGTGAAGGTATGTCAAGCTCCTGCCCCATCTATATTTTTAAGCTTGCAAAACTATTTTCAAGCAACTGGGAAACCTGGGCTGTGTACTAGGAATAGCAAAACTGCCAAAAGCTAAACTAGTACATATTCAATTTACTTTTTCATCAGAATTTCGGTCTTCCCTTTGTTCCTTCTTTTGTTCTCCATGGATTTGTTTTAAACTCAGCCTACTCTGTTTTCACCATGAGAAGCAAGTGCAGCAGAAGGTAATTGACAGTCAGCCAGCAGGAGCAATGAGCAATTAGCCAGTGAGAGCGGCCAAAGTCAGCCAGCAGGAGCAGAACGAGCAGCTGGCAGGGCGGCCAGCAGAGAAGAACCTTGGCAGGCAGGGTGGCCAGCCAGAGTAAGTGCTCAGGTGGTGAAGCAAGCCAGATGTCTTCTTCCCTGGGTGAGAGGTGAACTCATACAGATGCACCTCTGAACCCTGGGTCCTCACTGCCCAAGGACAACCACTGTGGGTGGGGTATGGTGAGGGAGCAGGAGGCACAGAAAATCATAGAATCATAGACTATTAGGGTTAGAAGGGACCTCAGGAGGTCATCTAGTCCAACCCCCTGCTCCAAGCAGGACCATCCCTGGATTTTTACCCCAGTTCCCTTAATGGCCCCCTCAGGGATTGAACTCACAACCCTGGGTTTAGTAGGCCAATGCTCAAACCCCTGAGCTATCCCTCCCTTGAGTTTGTTGTAAAACTCAAGGACATGAGGTGGAAGGCACTGTCCCACGCACTCTGGGGTGGGTGGCCTGCTCACAGTTTTATGATTATGAATCCTGCTTGTGGCATTTTCCCTAATTAGTGGTAGGTGAATTCCCTCCTTTCATTAAAAGTTTCTTTTCTACACTCAGACTCTGTGCTTGTAAGAGGGGAAGTATTGCCACTCAGAGGCACCCAGGGGTGGTATGCAATTTTCCCAGGTTACTGGTGAGGGAGGGGGCTCGAGCTGCTTCTGTTTTGTGTTGTTGAAAAGGAACCCCTAGATACTGAACCCAGCCTTGGTTGCTTTTGGCTCCACTGGACAGAAGGGTTACACCTGGTATATGCCGTCTTCAAACCCAGCACTTCTTTACTTCCTAAAACATGGATAAGTTTAAAACTATTTTATAAACAGACTTTATACCTGACCTGCAGGTACCACATTATACACTGATACAGCATTTTAATATAATTCTTAACATTTATTAAATAAAAGCAGCAAAGAATCCTGTGGCACCTTATAGACTAACAGACATTTTGGAGCATGAGCTTTCGTGGATGAATACTCACTTTGTCGCATGCATCCGACAAAGTGGGTATTCACTCACGAAAGCTCATGCTCCAGAATGTCTGTTAGTCTATAAGGTGCCACAGGATTCTTTGCTGCTTTTACAGATCCAGATTAACACAGCTACCCCTCTGATATTTATGAAATAAAAATACTACAATAAAAGAACAAAATCAAGCACTTGAAAGTTAGCAAATGACAGAGTTAAGGTTGCTTGTACAAAAACTAGTATATGATCATGTAATTAAAGACTCTCATAATGCACACATACAAGGGGGCAAATAAGGCTGCACAGGCAACCTTAATTCTGGCATTTTCTAACTCTGTTTTTTATGTGTAATGTCTTAATTTTTAATAAAGCAAACTGAAAAAAGAATTCCAGCATGTGGCATCAGATTAACATCCACATAGGTCATTAGGAGGACTGGAACATTTAGATCCACTGCCCATAACTCTTGCAACTTGAGCTAATGGAGTAACTGATAACAGTAGTAGGTTGTCATTCTCTGTGTGGGCCAACACTAGAGGGGGGTGAGACAGACACTTTGCTGACAGCAGAGGAATTGTGAGACTCAGAAGTCTTGGGTTCCATTCCAGGCCCTGGAAGGGAGTATATTCAAGTGGGAATGGATCCTTCTGCCAGTTTCCTCCTAACTCTTTCTGCTTTATCCCCTGCAACCTGTCACAGTTCTGTCTCTTCTCTGGATCCTTCTCCCTGTCTCACTCTCCTTGCCTATCCATTCCCACTTCCTAGCTCCTCCTCTGATATGTCTTTCCCCTGTTCCCCAGCCCCCAGTCATCTTCTTGGCCAGATTTGAGTGGATTTTCACAAGGACAACATAAGGCATATGTCTGACCCAAAGGCCAACCCCTGCCAAATTTGAAGCCCCTGCTCCAAAGCATTCTGCTCTGAGGCAATGTGAGTGCCTAGAGCTTCTCAAAGAAAAGGTTAGCAGATTTTTTTTAACATCGCAAAAAAACACATTTTTCCCTAACCTCATTCTCAGAAATGGCTGAACCGTTCAGCTTGAGGCAGGCACCTGGCACGGATAATTTCAGCCAAAACAATTAAGTGCTTCTCAAAGTCAGGCCGCCGCTTGTTCAGAAAAAGCGCCTGGTGGTCCAGGCCAGTTTGTTTACCTGCCGCGTCCTCAGGTTCAGCCGATCACGGCTCCCACTGGCCGCGGTTCACCGTTCCAGACCAATGGGGGCTGCAGGAAGCGTCGCGGGCCAAGGGATGGGATGGCCGCCCTTCCTGTAGCCCCCAATGGCCTGGAGGAGCGAACCATGGCCAGTGGGAGCCACAATCGGCCAAACCTGCAGACATGGCAGGTAAACAAACCAACCCGGCCCATCAGGGGCTTTCCCTGCCCAAGCGACAGACTGGCTTTGAGAAGCACTGCACTAGGGAACTTTTAGTGCATGCCAGCAGGGTCCACTCAGACTAATTAGTGCATGGCATGATAGTGCACACAAGAATTTGCACCTCTCTGGTACGAACTAATGCACTCTGCAGACAAGTTCTTTGGCTAGAAATTCTAATATTAGACCCATAGCTAGAGATTAGACCAAACGTCTCAGTTTGGATCCAGAACTGGTTCTGAATTTTCACCAAGTTCCAAGCCAACCTTGGTGTTCAGCTTGGTATAATATTGCAAAGGTTGAATCCTAGCTTCCCCAAAGTTCAGGGGCAGTCAGACCTGAAGTATTAGTTCAGGCCCCATCTTTACTGTGACAGGATTTAAAAGAGCATTTTCACATAAAAGGAAATTACATTACAGCCAGAATTAATATTATGTTTTGTTAACCTTTTCAGCTAAGACTCCTGCTGTTTGTTTTTAATTTTCCACTTATGAGAATATCAAGCCATAGCAGCCCTGAAGCACTTTCTTACCTTATTAATCTCATATAGATTGGTTTGGCTGGCAAAAAGTGAAACACAAAAGTTACCATTTCTCAAAATGCTTTTTCTTCTAAATTCCTTCTCTGTGCTCAAGACTTCTCTCTTTTAACCATTCTCCCTCATCGGCTGGTGAATATTCTTTTTCTTCCACATATACACATGAGATGCACTAAACTGTTCATTTGACCACAAACTTTACTGAAATGGGCCCTTTAAGCCTGTAAGTTTGCTGTCCATCTCACAGGGTTGTTATAAAGCTTATTTCATCAATGTTTGTAAAGCAATTTTTATCATTCCTAGATGAAAGTTACAAGGGCTAAGTATTATTATTCCTCTTTCAGTGGCAATTTTTTAAAAAAAGAAATAAACGTTCACTGTGTTGATCAGGACCTCAAGTTTAACTTTGCTGTCCCTCCTCCAGCTTTTTTTCTTTTCTTTTATCCTTCTTAGAGAAATAAAAATCAGTGAAAAGTACTGGTTTTAGGATGCTATTCTTTTCCCCAAGCCTCCTCCTATTTCTGTTTCACAGATATCGACATGAGTCTTGCCCAAGGCTAACTTCATCCCTGACCCTCTTACAGCAAAAGAAATCCATTTAGAGTTGAGCTAATAATTCTTAGTGAATATTTTACTTGATGATTTTTTTGTCATTTTTTCTGCTTGTGAATTATCTGAGAACATCTTACAATTATGTCAATTTGTTATCTGAAATAAATCATCATACACATTCTGCAAATAATTCTTGGTCTTTGTTCATTCATGAGAAGTTTGTTGACAGTATTCAGAATCTGAATTGTGATGGTGTAATTGGCCAAATATGTCACAGGTTGTGTTATTGTTCTCCAACTGGATGAGTGTAACGCTCAGAACCATGTCTCCAGTGCAAGTATTTTCAGATACAAATTCAGAATTCACTTCCTTTAAACATTCTTCCAAGCATTCAACCTGTTCTCAAAGCCACTCAGAATGTGGTTATTCAACATGAAGCCACTGTCCTTGTCATAAACAGATAGCTAAGGGTTAATGTCTCTTTCACCTGAAACACCTGACCAGAGAACCAATCAGGAAACCGGATTTTTTCAACTTTGGGTGGAGGGAATTGTGTGTCTGGGGTCTTTGTTTTCTCTCTGCCTGCTGTCTCTGAGCTTTGGAGAAGTAGTTTCTACTTTCTAGTCTTCTGTTTCTAAGTGTAAGGACAAAGAGATCAGATAGTAAGTTATATGGTTTCTTTTCTTTGGTATTTGCATGAATATAAGTGCTGGAGTGCTTTGATTTGTATTCTTTTTGAATAAGGCTGTTTATTCAATATTCTTTTAAGCAATTGACCCTGTATTGTATCATCTTAATACAGAGAGAACATTTGTATTTTTTCTTTCTTTTTTATATAAAACTTTCTTTTAAGACCTGTTGGAGTTTTTCTTTACTTCAGGGAAATTGAGTCTGTACTCACCAGGGAATTGGTGGGAGGAAGAGATCGGGGAGATCTGTGTGTGTGTTGAATTGGCTAGCCTGATTTTGCATTCCCTCTGGGTGAAGAGGAAAGTACTTTTTGTTCCAGGACTGCGAACAGAGAGGGGAAGCCACTCTGTGTAGTTTCACAGAGCTTGTGTCTGGGTATCTCTCCAGGAGTACCTGGAGGGGGGAAGGGAAAAAAGGATTATTTCCCTTTGTTGTGAGACTCAAGGGATTTGGGTCTTGGGGTCCCCAGGGAAGGTTCTTCAGGGGGACCAGAGTGCCCCAAAACACTCTAAATTTTTGGGTGGTGGCAGCAAGTACCAGGTCCAAGCTGGTAACTAAGCTTGGAGGTTTTCATGCTAACCCCCATATTTTGGACGCTAAGGTCCAAATCTGGGACTAAGGTTATAACAGTCCTCCACTGCACCAACATCCACCAGAGAAAATGATTATAGCTACATCAGTTAACAGCAATGAAGTCATTGTATGATAAAGGAACACTGCCTCAGGATCAGAACTCCTACTTTGAAAATTAATTTGAACATTGGCCATTGAGTTAATGCAGCTTTTGAACTGACTGCTGTCATGGGGCTGGCCCTCTGAGGGGTCAGGCACCCAGACTCCTTGTGACAGGTTCTACTAAGAAGAATGAGCCTGGTGGATAGTTAATTGGATAAGTAGCTGAGCAGTAGTTAATTAGTCAAGGAACACCTGGGCCTTCCAGAGTGTGTCTGCACTGCAGCTGGGAGCAGGCCTCCCAACACAGGTAGACAGATTTGTGTCAGCGGGGCTTGAATCAGTGAACTTAAAAGACTAATATGGATGTTACATCTTGGGCTAGAGCTCAGGCTCTCAAGCATAGGGAGTGGGGTGGGCTAGTTTTAGAGCACTAGCTTGAGCCCCGCTAGTGCAAGTCTGTCTACCTGGGCTGGGAGGCTCGCTCTCAGCTGCAGTGTAGACACATCCTATAAAGGATTATGAGGGCTCAGGCAGGAGCCCAGCACAGAGAGAAGAAGTTCCTTGGGAGAGAGCTCCTCAGGAAAGCTGGGTAGGAAGTTATTCCCAGTGGTGCTTCCATGGGGGCAGAGGCTCCCAGGAAGACAAAGATAAAGGAAAAAGACTACGAAGCCCAGGCAGGGAGGCTGGGAGATGCCCTGCATTAGCAGGGGAGAGATGAGCTCTCCAGGCAGGGAGGGTCTGATGGAATACTAAACTGTAACTGTTCAGCCACAAGATAGCATTGTGTGTGCCATACCTTATTTAAACTAACCTCAGCCAGACCTCAGAACATTAACCTCAGAAGGGACTTATAATACCCTCCCAGAGCTGAAGTCACCTGACATGGCTCTGACTAGCCTGGGAGGTGCTCTGAACTGCATAGGCCAGTTCATCACAGAAACAACTTACACTCTAAATGCAAACCTTTTGTCTTTATATGTGATCAAAGAATCATAACCAACAAACCTTCTCAGCTGCAGCATGCCAGCCATGATAGGCCTAGTAAGAAAGGTGGAAGAACTCGATGGAATATTTGATGATATTGGACTTTTGAAAGTCCAAATAACCTTAAGAGATAATGCTGAACCATATAGTCTACATACCCTGGGCAGGATTCCGATCCCATTATTTCATAAAGTGGAAGCAGTGTAAAAGAGAATGAACAGTTTGTCATAGTCGAGAAAAATCTCTGAACATCATGGTGTGCCCCAGTGGTACTGGTTATAAAGAAAAATGAAAAAATACAAATCTGTGTGGCTCTTAAAAGACTTAATGAAGCAGTTGTTAGAGAAAAACATATCCTCCCAACACTGGATGACTTCCTCCCCAGAATGAAAGAAGCTATAGTATTCTTCAAGCTGGATGCCTGGAGTGGATTCTGGCAAATTCCTTTAGCCAAAGAAAGTGCTAAACTGACCATTTATCACATCCTTTGTGAGATTTTGCTTTCAAAGATTACCTTTTGAGATTACCAATGCACCTAAAAATTTCCAAAGAAAAATGTCAGAACTATTAACGAACACAAATGGAGTGGTAGTTTTCATGGATGATATTTTCATATATGGGTCTTCGATGGAAGAACATAATAAAACTTTCAATGAAGTCCTAAAGCCTAATCAGTTTGGATGAAGCTAAACATGGAAAAGCGTGTTTTCTACCTATCCCATATCAAGTTTTTAGGACAGACAATAAACAAAGATGGAATCAGTTCTAGCCCAGAGAAAGTAAAAGCAGTTCAAAGTTGAATGGACCAACGAATATACTAGAACTGAGATGTGTACTGGGGATGGTAAATTACTTTAGTTGATATCAGCAGTGACAAATCCACTGAATGAACTGTTAAAGTCCTCCTCCCTGGTGCTCTTGGATGCACCAGCTTGGTGTTGGTTGCTGGGGCTTTCAGCAGGGGTTGGGCCCTGCCCTGTCCCTTCTGGAGATATCTGGGACACAATGCTGGAGGAGCTGGCATCTGGTGAGTTTCCCACGTTCCCAGGGTGATGAGGCTTAGGCTTTGGGCTGCAGCCCAAGGGTGGTGGAGCAGCAGGCTCTAGCCACGAGGCTGTGGGCTCCAACCCTGGGCTTCAGCAGTGTGGTGGCAGGCCCCAGACTCTGTCCATGGGGCTTCAGGCTCTAGCTGTCTGCTGCCTCTGCTGGCCCCCAATCCAGGATTTAATTTGTCCTCAGGCTTGGCAGAGCTGAGTAAGGTTAAAATCACTTTTCACAACAGACTTATTAGCTAGCAATAAATAAGTTGCAATGATTTGGCTGTGTATATGTGCATATTTATTTGTTTTTCCTAAAGCTTATTAAGTATTTTAGGAAAAAGTGTGAGAGGGGCCACCAGCAATAGGTGGTAACCGCACTCTGACACCACCAACACACTTCTCTGGAGAACCCCTGTCCAACATATGTTGGCGATGGGGGCAAAAGCAAGATATTGCCATCAAAAAGGTAAAAGAAATGATCTCAACTACTCCAGTTCTCAGATACTATGATGTGAACAAACCTACAATGGTCAGTGCTGATGCAAGCAGCTATGGCCTAAGTGGTATATTGTTGCAACAACGTGGCTCTGAGTGGAAGTCAGTTACATTTTGCTCTCACACACTCCCAGAAGCAGAAAAATGATGTACACAGTTGGAAAAGGAGTGCCTGGCAAGCATATTGGCATGTGAGAACTTTTACAGGTATCTGTGTGGACTGGATTTGTTTACACTGATAACAGACCATAAACTGCTTGTAACTTTCATGTGCATAAAAGATGTGTTTCAAACACGACTGAGATGCCAGTATCTATCGATGAAGTTAATTCGATTTAACCCAATTGCTAAATATATTCCTGGGAAGAATCGGATAGTAGCAGACACTCTGTCATGGAGCCTAGCAGCACACTCAACTATCTGTGAGCTAGAAGATGACATACAAAAGGCAACTTCAACAGACATGGAACTTTGAGCAGTTTTAAGTTACATTAGGGCTGGCTGGCCCAAGTATCTAAAGGACACTAAGGAGGTGACAAGAAACTACTTTGTAGTATGTGGACTCATGATTAAAGGAAATTGCAATCATATGTCAAATGGACTCAAGGTTAAAGGCAATTGCATCATAATATCAAATGAAATGAAAGGAGAGATCCTAAACCTCATCTATGAAAGACATCAAGGATTAACTAAGTGCCACAAATCAGCCAACCAATCAGTGTGGGAGCCCAGGCACTATCAAGAACATAAACAGTAACATCTCTGAATGTGAACACTGCAGAGCTAACAGCCCAACAAAGCCCAAGAACTTTTAATAACAACACCTCTACCAGACAGACCTTGGAAGAGACTAGGTACACTACTGGGTCTAGAACCTGATAACTCTGTTTATGTTGAACTGGATAGAGAAAAAGGATGGACAACTCCAGCTGTTGTAAAGAAAAAGAATTAATTTTGCCCAGATCATATGTGATTGAGACTGACAGTAGAGAGTTCAACAGAAATTGTCGACAGTTTTGATCATATTACTGGCAGCCCACAATCTACTATTCCAGCTTTGGAACAGAATCTATCTCCAAAGTGGCCAGACATGAAAAGAGTAGCCAAATGTCGACATCTACAGTTCGCACCTCAGGAAACAATCATTAGAGTTAATTCTACAAATGGCAGATGCAGAACAAGAAGAAGACTCAAAGATTCCAAACCAGCTATATAGTCAGGTGTTGCAACTAATAGACAGCCAGATGACCAAGTTGTTATGTGTTCAGGTCACGTAATTAGAAAAACAGTATGATTCAGAGACACTTAACAAACTGATACATACTGAACTTCAAAGATAATATGATAGTGTAAATTTTGTAAGTGGTAGGAATACAGAACTTATGGGGGGAGATAGAACAGAATGCTAGATAGTATTATACTGTTCAGTCACTAGGTGGTGATGTGTGTAACTTACCTTATGTACGCAAACCTCAGTCATACCTGGCAGAACATTAAAGGACCTTACAGTGAATAAGTCTGACGGCTTGTCTACACTACCACGCAGGGTCGATCTAAGATACGAAACTTCAGCTGTGTGAATAGCATAGCTGAAGTTGATGTACTTAGATCTACTTATCGCGGTGTCTTCACTGCGGTAAGTCAACAGCTGATGCTCTCCTGTCAACTCCGCTTGCACTTCTTATTCTGGTGGAGTATAGGGAGAGTGCTCAGCAGTCGATTTATCTATACTAGAGGCGATAAATCAACCCCCGCTGGATCGATCATTGCCCGCCAATCTAGTGGATAGTGTAGACAAGCCCTGATATGTATTTATCTGAGAAGTAAGCTCTATGATCAGTCCATATCTGGTACAGAAGCCTGCCCTCCTAGTAACAGCCCTACAATCTACCATGCACCAGCTGTACATGATATAGGGCTTGAGAGATACCCTGAGTCAGCAGAGAGAGACTCCTGAGTTCCAGACACTAGAGAAGCCTGGGGACTCACAGCGGAAGAAGGGTTATTTACATACCATGTTTGTTGCTTGATTAATAAACTAGACTCCTGAAGAGATACTGTTCACTGTATACAAATGTCCCTGAACTTATTGAAAGCCCACTAGGGGAAATTGAAGCAGAAATAGTTGCAGTTTCATACTGGGCCATAGAGGGGGTTGTAGGAATGAGTGCTTGCCATTACAGGTTGCCAGCAGTAATAGGCCATTATCATGTGACACTGATATCTCTTAATCATAGGCAACCTGACCTCAGGAGATCAGTGAGCTTGACTAACAAACAGGTTTATTTTCTTAAGTGAACTTTGTGTGGGGAGGGTTTTCCTAAATTTGCACAGCCATTATCTACACATACTATACTGTGTAATTATTATATTTTGTCTGAGATTCTTCCTGCAGGTTCATTTGGATTCAGTATTCTTCTTCTGTTCCTGCCTTCTACTACTGTGCAGTGCTTTTGCATGTTGTTAGCTGCACAGCTGATTGCATACCAGTGCTGGGCAAAGTGTGTTAAATGTAGAGCTGCTAAAAAAATTGTCAATGGCACAGTTTTTCATTGAAAAATGCATTGTCATTGAAATCAAAACGAACCATCTTGATGCTATTGTAATCATAAAGGTTGTCTTTGAGGACCTGAGTCCAATGCACCATGAATATTTAAAATCCCTTTAATTTAGGGTTGTTTTTACCTGGTCAGAAGTTGATTAGAGAAAACCAATTTGGTGTATTACAATTCTTATTCATGAGCATTAAACACTACACAGTTATATAATTCTGTATACTTTTTAAAGTATTAAACAATATAATAATTAATATGGATATTACAATATAGATTGAGTTAGTCAAATCAAGGAGTTAGCAATAATACAACTTAGCACTGGATAACTACAAAAAGCACAATTTAAGAACAACAAATGGTCCAGTTATTACATGAGCACATCCAGCAGTCCAATCAGAAAGTTAAATAACACCAGTGATAAAATGATTTATTTAATCTTCTTACTCCTATGCAGTTTATTTGGCAGTTTATATTTTCCCTTGTAGAAAGCCATAGGTTAAGGCTTGCATCTTTATGCATCCCAGATGACTCTTAGAGAGCTATGATAAGATTGGCTTTGAACCTAGGTTCATCAATACCCAAAAGTAATTTTCGTTATAGTTTTACATGTATGTGCTATTATGCCACCCTTGCCAAAATGAAAAAAAGGTTGGGGCAGGTCTTTCCTGGCAGGTTTCTCTGCACAGGTATTCAAATTTCCTGTTAAAGAGACAAAAAGAAGTACGTCACTTAGAAAAAGAAAAGGTGCCTGCTCTTTAGTTTGCTTGACTTGTGGACCTTCAGACTCAGTCAGGAACTAGTTTGGGGTACCAGGCATTATATCTGATTCAGATCCCATCATGTGAGTCAGCTTGGCTGGTCTTCAATGTCTTTGTCTCTGCTTTCCTTGGAAGGGGAAGTATGCACATCATTCATCAGGTTCTCATCATATGACCTTGAGAGAAGTACAATTCTTCCTTGTTTATCTGGCCTTTTGTGGGTGAAACTCAGGATGGTATTGTTTCACAGAACCTCCCTAGTCATCTTCTGATGGAATCAGGAGATCACAGTTTTCTCACCCCAACTGCATTGTCCAGTCCCAATTAGCAGATGTCACTGTGACTTTTGGCCCACTTTTGGTGTTCTCCTTTAGGGTACTGTTTCTTAGTCCATGAGTCATCACAGGAGGTGATGACTGTTAAGATGATCTCAACTCCTTGTGTTTAGGTGAATACCTGAGACTTTGCAATATTGGGGCCTCTTGTCTTCCTAGTCATAACTTACGACCCATTGTCCCTTGACTTACAGAAGTACAAAACCACAAAAGTAGTTCCTTACTGATTCACGCATCTCTTGCTTGCACTTTAAGACAGGCCAGATCCCATAAATAAAATAAGATTTTGTGGAATTATCACCACATCTGGGATACTGGGTGAAAGGTTACTTCACTCCACCAAATATAAGCAATGAATACATGACTATAGTCTACATGACTATATGGCCTACTGTTAAAACAAAATATTTCACTCATTCCAAATAGAATTTTTTGGAATTTTTGTTTCACAAAATTTTGTTCAGATTCCACACACACAAAATTGAAAATGTCAGCATTTCTTGCAGAACAGAAATTCTGGTTCATCACCAGCTCTAGTTAAATACTTTTGGATCTTTCAACACCAAAGGCACTATCTGTAAATGGAAGATTTATAATCACTATTATCACTATGTTCAGGGCCTCTATCACTTTGATATTTTTACTGAGGCTGGAAGGATAAGTAAAGCAATGCCAAATAGTTAAAAATCACACAGCTGCAAAATGTACAGCTTTTGCCAGCCCTGAGGGCTTTGAGTCCATTGTAAAACCAGTTCTACCTGGCATGGCTTCTCAGACTCTTGTGTCATTCAGCTTTCTAAAACCATGTCTGCACTGGACTTTTACCATTATAAGGATCATGTACACACAGACATTGTGAAGATTATTGTAGCAATGAGGAAGCATGAATTTACATATTCTACTAGCATCACCAACCTAATAGCTATTCCTTTATCTTGTAGACAGCCAGGTACCCAAACATGTTCAGGGCAGGCTTGTAACCTGAAAATAGTGATGGAGTGGAGGTGTTTTGGCTGGGCAGCCTAATTCCACAGTGGGTGAAAGATATGGGTTCAGTTTGCACATGTCGCAGACATTGTGGAGTGAGCTAACGAGAGCCATGTTGAGATCACAAAGTCAATGTTCCTTTAAAATTGTTTATACCTCTCATGGAGGCAAAGAAAAGCTTGGAAAGGTGATGTGAGTATAACTCAGGGCTGATAAGTGTTGGCATCTTGACACACACATCTGGCAGCCCTCTCACCTCCCTCCATCTCAGCATGGATATCTCCTATCTGGCTGAGTTGGGGACAGGAGCCAGGTCACACATCTGCCTCCCTCCTGTCTGGCTGCTTCTCCGCTACCCTAGAGGGGACAGAACAGCCAGAAGCAAAAGAAGTGGTGGCAGCAGCAGGGGGGAGGTGAAGGTGCCCAGTACTAGCACCAGGCTCCCCCAGTCAGACCCTCTAACTGCCAGCCAACCCCCCAGACAGATTCTAGGCCTCTGCTTCCCAGTGAGACCCCAGAGACCCCTGCCTCCCAGAGAGACCCCAGCCAGCTCCCAGATCATACCCTCCAGCCCACCCAGAGAGTCCCCTTCCCCTGAATCAGATTCCATACTGACCATTAACTTCTAAAGAGACCCTCCAGAAGATCCCAGATCAAGCTCTATAGAGAAACCCCAGCCATCAGTACCCCAGACTATTGGGCCTCAGAGAGACTGCAGTTCTCCTCCCAGATGATACCCACCTACACAGCATGCCCAGATATTGCAGCATCCACCACATTCTGATAGCACCCTGCAGTCCCACCCCAATATCCCACATACTGCACACAGCCTAGCACTCACACATATGACTCAGCTATCCCTGGTAGCACCAAACTACCCCCTAGCTCAGGGGAGGGCAAACTATGGCCCATGGGCCAAATCTGGCTTATCAGGGTTTTCAATCCAGCCCATGGGATTGCTAGCCCCCTGGTGCAGAGGGGCTAAGACAGGCTTCTTGCCTGCCCTGGCCCTGCACTCCCGGAAGTAACTAGCACAACGTCCCTGCAGCCTGTAGAGCAAGGAGGGAGCAGAGGGCTCTGTGCATTGCTCTCGCCTGCAGGCACCACCCCCCGCAGCTCCTATTGGCTGGGAAGGGGAACTGCAGCCAATAGGAGCTTCAGAGGTGGTACCCGCAGGCAAGGGCAGCACGCAGCAGAGCCACCTGTCCCACCCCATCCCCAGGAGCCACTGCTGGACATGCTGGCCAATTCTGGGAGCAGTGTAGGGCCAGGGCAGGCAGGGAGCCTGCCTTAGCCCTGCTGCGTGCCAGTGCCACCACTGAGCGTCTCGAGGTAAGCGGCACCGGGCCAGAGCCCACACCCCGAACCCCTCCTGCACCCCACACCCCAACCCCCTGCCTTGAGTCCCTGCCACACCCCTCCTGCACCCCAACTCCCTGCTCTGAGCCCCCTCCCACACTCTTCACCCCCTCCTGCACCTCAACCCCCTGCCCTGAGCCCCCTGATGCACCCCACACCCCTCCTGCACCCCAACCCCATGCCCTGAGCCCCTTCCTACACACTGCACCCCTCTACCCCAGCCCCAGGCCCTCTCAGAGGTCCAGAGAGGCCCGGGTCACTTCCAGCTTTTGAGGCCCCTAGCCATAATAAAAATAAAAAATGACGACACATGAAAACAAAATAAGGTACCAAAAAAAAAGTGAGACATATTTTGAATTTTTATTATTTAACAAATGCTTTTCTAGCCTTTTTCTTTGCAAATGCACTAATTATTGAGGAAAAAAATCTAGCTTTCATGCAAAGTCATAGTTGATATTAAGCATGGCGAGCCCATTCAAATGCTCTTGTCCCAAAGTTGAACGGTGATAGTTCTTTACCTGAAGCCACTAATGCAGGAAACCTGCCAAAATACAGAATGCAATTGTGATATTAGGAAACACCCCAGAGAGTCCAAGTTTGAGTATTTCTTGAAGCAATTCCTTTGGCTTGCAATCCAATTTAAAGTTCCTGGAATATATTCGTTTGAGGAAGATGACCTTGTCACTGAGATCTTTTGAGATTTCTTTGTTGTACTGTTGCTGAAATTGTTCAGCTGCAGAAAGTAGATCTTCATTACTCAGTCTGTTGAACTGCCAAAGAAACCCAAAAACGGTACAAATTACTCACAGTGACTCAAATGGATATGTAAGACTTAATTGAATAGAGTCAATGATGACAGGGAAGACATTGACCCTATAATGCTGCTCGACATTGGATTCAGTAGGTAAATTGCGATTGGTGGGGAACTCAGATGAAATGCCATTATTCTGTGCTACTAATTTGGACTCAAGTCAGGATCACATCCCATTGTTCACAAATCTGTTGAATGTCATTGATAAGACTTTCAGTGTTATCCCTCTCAACATCAAGTGTAGCATTGTGTGCTTCAATTACCAGATCAGTTTGGTGAATCATTGTAAGTAGCTTCATCCACAAAGATGACATCAGAATGCATTCAAATTTGGACATGTGCTTCTGAATTTTAAGACTGCTTTGGGGCAGCATTGCTCTTGTCAATAATTCAATGTCAGTCACAGTCAAACCTGTAGTACTCATGAATTTCTCTTGCTACATAAGATCTACATCTTCCTGTTACTATTGAGTTTCTTGATCGTACACAGGATCTTCTGTTGCATCGGTTACTCTTGGCACATCTCCTTCTTGACTACTGTCCTCCTCTTGTATTGGCACTCAAATATCACCAGTTGAAGTTGCTAAGTTTTCATGATCTGTAGCATTGTTTGTTGGATAAGGTGTGTTTTCCTGTGGTTTGAGAAATGAAGTTATTGGCTTTGAGCTCTTATCTGTTGCTTCACTCAGTTGTTTTTGCTGCCTCTTGCTTGCACCACTTTCAAATCTCCTCTTCATAGTCATCTATCTGATCTATTTACACCTGAAATATTCTAAAGTAAATATGTAGCCTATCCACACTTGAAATATTCTGCTGTAAATGAGTAGGTTATCTACACTTGAAATCTTTTAAAGTAAACATGTACATAAATGCTGAATGGTGCACTGAAAAGACTTAAAACGAAGGAATATTAATTAAAAACACTGAATGAAACAATCAGACTGGTTTTTATCCTTATCATTGAATCAAAACTCAAGCATGCAAGGTATAATATAACAAGCTGAGCTGAAGACAAAGGGATGACATATATATAGTAAAGAGACACAGTTTAGAAAGAGGGATAATGTCCAAAAATTTCAAACATGTGTCCTCACGAAACTCACTGTACAAGATTGTCCTCAGAAATTTTCACCTTGAATCTAGGCCTATAGACTTCGAAAGCCCGTGATGATGGCCAAGCTAGGGCTCAACCAACCAGTCACCTCTTTTAGCTACCATATGAAGATAATGAGGATTTCTCACACATAAATAATTCCTTAGTCAACTAGATGTAAAATTATAAAGACACTAAAATGTAACAATTCTCTACCTTTCAACACGCATTTGATCCAGCACCAGAGACTAGTAGTGGTCTGTTTATATAATCAGCAGATCTGAGAGGACAGGTTCATCATGGTATAATCTTGTACCATCAGAACTGATATATTTTTATTAATATTTATGAACATTTTAAACTCTTTCATATGACAAAATCTTTATTAACAAAAGTTAACAAAAAATTTATGAATTTTACCAAATCACATCTCTTATTTGCTTAAATTTGCAGCTCTAAGCTTGAGGTCCAGGCCATGGTCCTCCTACCCTGCCCCCCTCCCCCGATTGGCTCTGCATACAATTTCACCACCCAGATGTGGCCATCAGGCCAAAACATCTACCCACCCCTGCTCTAGCTGGTGACCCCAGACATCCTCCAGCACTCACCATCCCAAGCATCCCCAGCATCTATCCAGTACTTCCAGTCACCCAGCAGAACACTTCTTCACCTACCCCAACCCAAGTAGCCACCCACGCACTTGCTACTAGCCCCAGCCTCATAGCTGACAAGTTTTGTGCAGCTTCGTATCCTATCCCTGCCACTGCTTTGAGGAAGGGTAGATTAACCCTAAAATGAAGTTTATGGTCATATGAAAATTATTTGCAACTATACAAATTAGTTCATTAAATAATGTACATAAAATATCACACAAGGAGTTATGCAAAACTTAGCAGCTATGGTAACAAATGTCAGTCTGAGTTTGCAGAGAGCCTGAAACAATAGCTTCAAGAGAACTGCCCCATTCATTCAACTCTGAAATCAGCTTCCTCCTCAAGGAAGGATAGGGCCATGGTGTAGGAGTGGGGCCATAGTGTAGGAGTGGAGCTATGGAGGGTGTGCCCTGGGTCACCTGGATTGCCTTAATTCAGCCTTGCTGAACTTGGTTTTTCACAAATTCTCTCCATAAATTACTGCTCTTCGAGGCTGCCTTCACCACCACTTTCCAGACATTTTGGGTAAGTAAGAAAGCAACAGGGGCTGGAGGAAGGACCATACAATGTACCTTGCAGATCAAGGACTGACTGAGCTTAGAAGTCTTCAACAGGGAAATGAGGAACTTTATTTAGGACTTCAGCAGGGGAAACCATCAGACACACAAATATTAATTAAGATTGTCTGGACCGCTTTCAGCCATCCATTCCAGTGCTCATGAGGGCTTGTTTATTCTGGCCTTGCTCTCGTGGACTGAATTATTTTGTGTGTGGTTTGGAGTGTTGGATGCTAGCTCAGCAATTTGCTAGTGGCATCTAGTGATGAATAATTCTTGCATGATTTTTTGAATAAACATCCAGAAACATAAGTCACAGGTGGGTAGACCTCACTGCCTGCCAATCCTGCTGCAGGAGACAGGAGGAGTAATTCCTCCCAAGGATTCTGAAAAGCTAACTACTGAAGGCTGATGAGGGGGGTGAGAGGGGGCTGAGAGAGGGGAAGGCGGCTTGCTTACAAGAGTGAGTTTACCCTTTGTCATACAGAATGGTTAACCTGCAGTGCCCAGTTTGCTTCTGCCCCATCTGTTGTTGGGGAGGAGAAGTTTAGGGAAAGCTTCCATCCCCAAGAATTAGCTTGCCAGGTTTATGTGTCCATGATCATTAATAGTTAATTGTTCTTTTATTAATAAAGTTGCAGCGAATTTAAGCAAATTTTCCTAAATCTGTGTGTGTCCTTTTCCACCATGCCCATGGAATATTGAGACTGGCTCTCCAGCCCTCAGACTTGTGTGACTGGCAGGGGTTTGCAGCACTGATGTCATGGCTTTCCAGCATCTTGATTAGTGGTTGCCCTCTGAATGCCTGTCTCTCAACTGACTGGCCATTCTCCATGACCATAAGGGCCAGGGGACAACGGCTGGGAACAAAGCTCTGCCTAATGAAAGTTATAGGCAGTGGTGTAGCCCCAGTCCTGCCCCCACATCTTTTTTTAAAAAACATAAAAAGTATTAGTTTCGCTAATGATGGAGCCAAATATGACACACATCCTCCATATCCACTTAACTGCAGCTAAACCACTTCTATATATCCATGCTACAGATGATTGAAACCTCTTCACCATGGCTGTGTTATGGGACCAAAAGGAAGAATACCTAAATGTAGAGATGAGTCCTATACTCAGAAAGTTCTCCTCGGACAATTCTTTCAATGATCTGAGACAGAGAGACAGAGTCTGGAGGATAAAGTATTATGCAATTTTAATGCAAAAATGTTTTCATTTACTAAAGGTTCATCTTTAAATCATTTCACTGTTAGGTAATAAAGCAAGTCCTCACTCACCTCTCCAGCACCCGAGTTCGTGCGGAGTTGGTATGGGGCACACAATTCTGTCAGAGACCAGACACAAATGCGTTGATCAACGGGCTCACACTATCCTTAGCTCTCAAAGCTTTAGATTAAGTGTGGCCCCTTTATTAGGGGTGAGCATCAATATTTATACACAGAAGTAAACAAAGCGATTAACAAAAGATAATGGTCATGCATAATCAATCAAGATTTTACAGGAAAAGCAAGTTTAACAAGTAAATGCATAGAGATAAAGGCTAATGGCTACTTGAGAAAGGGGGTGTCATGAGTAGTTTGCAGGTCAGTGCTTTGTTCGATAAAGGGTTCAGAAAGGATTATGCAGAGACGGCCAGTCTGGGTGTGTTTTGGCTCCCCAAAGTTCACCAAAAGTTTAGACCCAACATTCCTCCATTTGTAGCTTTGAGATAACTATTAATCAAAAAGCTACACCCTATTTCAAGATCTCAAGGGCCGCTTGGCAATTTCAGCCTGGGCCAATTCGAAGAGAGTAAGGCTTTTAGCTGAAGTGGGAAAAGAATAAACTGACTTACATGAGTTTATGAGGGAGGGGACACACTGAATACAGCAACACAGTATTATAAGGACTACTATGGCCCCAACAACACCCACCAAGAGGTTTTTAACCCACCCAAGTCCGGGCAGCCAATTCCATAAGGCTCCCCACCAATCATAAGGTGGCTGGCCAGAGGAGTAGTTTTTAGCCATTTCCCTTAGGTGTTTGGTACGTTGAAAAGTGTCAGAGTAGGTGTCATTTACAAAAACACAGCATTCTTCATTTATGAGGGCGCAAGTTCCTCCCTGGGCTGCTAACATCATATCTAAAGCCATTCTGTTTTGCAAAGCTAACTGGCGCAGCTGGGACATTTCCCCGGCCTGATTTTCAAATAGGGTTGCAGTTTCATTGGTCAAAGATTCTAATAGTCCCTGTAGACGGATGATAGCACCCTTCAAGCTAGTGTGACCAGCCCACCGCTGCCAGGACAAACCATCACGGAGATTAATATCTCTGTCAGTTTCACGGATGTTACGAACGTGGGGAAAATGAGGGGGAGTGAGGGAGATGCGAGAAGGCGGTGCTAGCCATGCCAAATAACATGACCCTGCCCAATCAGGGGAGAGAAAATAATAAGCTTTGGGCCCGCACACCCAGTATGTTCCATATAATGCGTTTTGGGTATTCCATTTCTCAAAGTAGGAGGTAACCCACCACCCGTTGTACCACTGTTCCCCTGGTAACGCAGAGGGGTCGTTGTGTGAACTGCAGAGGCACAATTTGGTAGTGTTGTCCTCAAAGGGCAGTGTAGTACTGCTTGAGCAGTTGTAGAAGGCAATTGTGTATCCTTTAACAATTAGTTGGACACCCTCGAGATCTGAGCAGGGCTTTTTAAAAACTGACTCTGAAAACCTGCCCCTCCATGAAAAAGTTGAAAAGGTTGGATCGGGGTGAGGGATCCACATATGGGATAAGTGGGATGCGCAAGGCTTGAAGCCAAGATTTTTACTAAAGGCGGTGCCATTAAAATATATGTTGCATTTACTTGTTCCCACAAAAGTTGACCCTTTTTCTTTAACAAAACACAGTGATCCTGTTTTATTGGTTACCCTGAGATATTTGTTAATTGGCACTCCTGTTTTGTCCCATGTAAGATTGGGTTGGACTGGATCTTTTATTCTAGTCGGTGGCATCCAAGTCATATTAGCAGTGGTTAGGGGAATGGGTGTGAAGGGGAGTCCCTGTGCTGCATTTACTGGAAATTGAGTACATACCCAGCAATCACTTCTATTTCCTAAAATACGAGTTTTAACCTCATGGGAATATCTAATAAAAGCATTATCTTCATAAGCAGAAAATAAACTAAAAAAGCATAAAAAAAACCATACAGTTGTCAGAATAAAGGGTCCTCTCATTTTTTTCGAGTCAATTTAAGTCTAATGTCTGAGAGAGGTAAGCTGTTCCACTGGTCGAAGGCAGTGTCCTCAGTGGTGACAAGAGCTGCTGGTCCGTCACTGTGGTCCACTACGGCTGGCTTGACGTGGGAATGGTGGATCCAAGATTTGTGTCCTTCCAGGAACACGGCAGTCTGGGTTGTCAAAAGAACCTGGTGGGGTCCAGTAAACCTTGGCTGGAGGGTGTCGTCACGAACAAACTTTTTGGCCCAGACGAAGTCCCCTGGTTGGAACGGGTGGATCTGTTCCTCCAGCGGCACGGTCTGGGAAAACTGCGAGGCTTTCCAAAGGGTACGGAGGCGAGCCTGTAGGGAGAGAAACTGACACGCGGTCATATGATCCCCTCCCAATAGTGAAACATCAGCACGTGGTAGCGCCCCGCCTTTGAAAGGAGGGTGTCCATAGAGCAGTTCAAAGGGGGATAATCCCAATGCGCGGGTTGGGCGAGTACGAAGGTGAAACAGGACCAAGGGAAGTACCTGAGGCCACTTTAATCCTGTTTCCTGACAGTATTTAGCCAATGTAAACTTAAGTTCCCTATTCATACGCTCAACTTTCCTGCTAGACTGGGGGTGGTAGGGTGTATGAAAGGAGTGAGAAATGCCCAGTCCTTGTTCTAAACGGCCAAGGACATGACCAGTAAAGTGAGGTCCGCAATCTGAGTCGAGCACAAGAGGGATGCCAAAACGGGGTACAATATCTCTAAGGAGAATCTTCACCACTGTGGCAGCAGTACAATTAGCAGTAGGAAAAGCTTCGACCCAGGAAGTCAGAGGGCAAACCAAAACAAGGAGGTGCTTTTTCCCAAAAGCCTTTGGCATATCTGCAAAGTCAATTTGAAGATGTTGAAATGGAGCAGCAGGCGGAGGTCTTCCACCCTTAATTTTGTTAAGAGGCGGAGCAGGTCCATTACGCTGACATGTGCTGCATGCTTTCACTATTGATAGGCAATAGGGTTGAATGCCTGGAGCATACCAAAATCGAGCGATAGTGTCCACGAGGGCGTGCGTGCCGTAGTGACCCCCTTTATCATAGTGCCAGCGAACTGCCAAGGGGTATGTGGAGCGAGGGAGGCAGGCTCGGCCATCTGGCATAAGCCAGGTCCCTTTGACCAGAGTGGCCCCGAGGCTCTCCCACGATTGTAGTTCAGCAGCGGGTACTGGTACGGGGTGCGGTGGAGTAAAGGAGGAGGTTGCAATAGCCAATGTGGGCATGGCTAAAGGTAAGGTGGCAGCCTTCTTGGCGGAGGCGTCAGCCAGGGCATTCCCACGGGTAATGGGGCTACTATCTTTAGTATGGGCCCGGCAGTGAACTACAGCCAGGACAGAGGGTTTTTGGAGGGCGTCCAAAAGCTTGTGGATGAGGGGGAGGTGCTGAATGGGTTTACCGGCAGCTGTCTGGAAACCTCGAAACTTCCAGAGGTGGATATGACAATGCACAACTCCAAAAGCATATTTGCTATCAGTAAAAATGGTAATGGTCTTACCAGCGGCCAACTGGCAAGCTCGGGCCAGGGCATAGAGTTCAGCGGCTTGGGCTCCCCAGTTGCCTGGCAGTGAGGCGGCCTCTTGAATGTCCCATTCAGAGGTGACAGCATAACCAGTGAAACGCTTGCCATCAACATAGAAGGAGCTTCCGTCCGAGAAGAGGATGCAATCGGGGTTGTCCAGTGGCACGTCAAACAGGTTGTCTCTTATCTGTAAGATGCTGTAAACTACTTCCACACAGTCGTGCTGATCCTGGAGGACTGGCAGGTCAGGAAGCAAGGTAGCTGGATTAAGGGGTCCACACTTTTCAAAAATTAGGTTAGTGTCTTCTAAGAGTTCGGCCTCTAGCTGTTGCTGACGATGGGCCGAAAAGACTTGGGTTGTGCCCCTACGCAGAAGGGCTGACAAGGCATGAGAGGTCCAAACCGTGGTAAAATGACCCAGGGTTAGGCTCTTTGCCTTTGTGATCAGCAGGGCAGCTGCTGCCAGAGTCCGGGTGCAGGATGGGGTTCCCTGAGCGACAGGGTCGATTTGCTGAGAGTAAAAAGCAAGCGGGAAATGGTGGGGCCCGCTCAGCTGGGTAAGGACACCACTAGCAATTCCGCCCCTCTCGTGGACAAAAAGGTGAAAGGGTTTGCTGTAATTGGGGGGGCGGAGAGACATGGAGGAGGCCACACTGTCCTTGAGTAACTGAAAGGCTTGAATAGTGTCCGGGGACCACTGCAAAGGGTCAGGAGCAAGGTTAGCAGTGAGTCGGTGGAGCGGTTTGCTTAACTCCCCGCAGGACGGCAACCAGGGGCGACAGAAGCCAATTAATCCTAAGAAACCTCGAAGTTGTTTCTTGGTGTTCGGTAGAGGGCAGTTTTGAATAGTCTTTATGCGGGCTGGGTCCATCTGTCTTCCCTCTGGGGTTAACAGGAAGCCCAGATATCGGACCTTCTGTGAGACCCACTGAATCTTTTTAGGGTCTACCTTGTGGCCTCTGGTGTGTAGGTATAATAAAAGTGCCTTACCATCGATGTGGAGGGCAGCTTCTTCGCGATTACCTGATAGGATGTCATCTACGTATAGGACCAATGTGGATCCCTGCGGACTGGTGAAACCTTCCAAGTCGTGGCGGAGGCACTGGCTGAAAATCATGGGGCTGTCTCTGTAGCCTTGAGGAAGTCGTTGCCAGACATAACTTTGTCCCTCTCAGGTGAAACCAAAGAGATACTGAGAGTCTGGGTGCACAGGAATGCTGAAAAAAGCTGATTTTAAGTCAATAACAGTGAACCACTCAGCATCCCAGGGGATTTGGCTGATGATAGTAGCTGGGTCAGGAACTACTGCATGAAGAGGGACCACATACTGATTAACAACTCGTAGATCCTGTACAAAGCGCCAACGAACAGGGTCTCCGTCCTTTTTAGGAGGCTTTTTGACAGGCAGTATAGGGGTGTTACAGGGAGTGCGCTGAGGGCGGACTAGCTTTTGTGCAATGAATCCCTCGATAATGGGGCGGATGCCCTCCCGGGCTTCCAGCGACAGGGGGTATTGAGGGACTGACGGGGGGGTTAAGGAAGGCTTCACCTGAATCCTTATGGGCTCTGCCGAAAGGAGCAGGCCAACATCAGTGTCAGAAATTCCCCAGAGGATTGGAGGCAAGTCAGTGAGGTCAGGGGAGAGAGAGGGGGGTGTTTCCCAATTACCCTGAGTAGGGGCCGAATCTCCTAACACTGTCATCAATAATCCTACCCCTTCAGGAGTGCAGGTTAAAGTAGCCTCAAGCTTACAGAGTAAATCCCGGCCCATCAAAGGGATCGGACAAGCTGGGGAAAAAAGAAAACGGTGAGGAAAACATTTATCAGCATAAATAACATTCAAAGGCAAAGTGAGTCCCAGAGACTGTGGGTTGCCCTCCACCCCAGTCGCAGTTTTAATCTCAGAGGATAGCCAGGGAGAGGGGGCATGATTTAAAAGAGAGAAAGTAGCCCCAGTATCAATGAGGAAAGAGACAGGCAGTCCCTGGACTGAAAGGGTTAAACGAGGCTCTTTGCTGGGAGGGGAAAAAGTGAGAAAGGAGCCGGCTAAAGACATTAAGGAAATAAGACCATCACATTGTTTGCCTTCGCCCCCGGGGTACCGTCATTGAGGAGGCTGAGTTTGCTGCGGCTGCTGCTGTTTCCCGTAGTTGATCCAGGCCTGGGGAATGGGCTGAGCTGGTGGTGCAGGGGTGTATTCCTCACTTGTGTAAGCATCTGCGGATGCACCCAGACCCTCTGGGCGTCCCCAGGGGCATTCACGTTTAAAGTGACCGGGCTGTCCGCACTGAAAACAATTTCCTGATGGCTGGGGTCGCCAGGACCCTCTTCCCCGAGCACCCTGGAATCCCCTGCCATGGCCACGGCCTTTGCCTCGAACACTGCCGTGAAAAGCTAAAGCCATCAGCTTATATTCTTCCTTTTTCTCTTTCTTTTTACTACTTTCCCTTTCTTTCTCCCAGGCAAAATCAGCTACGTCCAACACTGAAGTGACTGACTCACCTCCCCAACCAGGGCGAAACTTTAAGAAGTAATCCCTTACAGGGGCACCGACTGATTCACAAAAAACGAAATAAGAGTAGGGTGGTCTGCTTCTCTCTCGGGATCCATCTGAGTGAACATTCGGGCCCCCTCCAATAGCCTCGACCAGAACTTTCTGGGCGGCTCATCAGATTCCTGCCGAATCTGCATGAACTTAGCCTGATTAGGCGAGCGGCGAGCCATTTCCTTGAGTCTCTCTAACAATCGCTCTCGATCTGCTCGCAGCTGAGTCAGCCTTGGCTGAGTCCAGTCTAGGGGATTCCAGCCAGCGGCCAGATCCCGCCTATCCATCCAAGTAAGATTAACTGCATTGCTATCTCCCCATGTCCTTTCTGCCATCCACAATCTACTACGTTCCTCTCCGGTCAAAACTCTACTTAACAACTGATCCACATCCGTATAAGTAGGATTATAACTTAAAAACAATCTTTCTAGAAGTTCTATGATCTTTCGGGGATTTTCCCCAAAAGACCCTGACAACCGTCCCCACTCTTTCAAATCCCATTCTAGCCATCCTTTATATTCCACAATATTAGCATGTTGTAACCGTCCATCATTGCTCATATAAGGTTGATCGTGCACCTGTAAAGGCATCTCTCTGACTATACTTTTATTACTCGCAAGAGATTTGACGGGGACATCCTCTGGGCTATCCTCGGGGGGGGGCATGCACCCTGCTGTATCTGCTTGGACATTAGCCTAGTAACTACTCCTCCCGAGGTTTGCCCTTTCATTTCCTCCTCATCCTTCTGCAGAAATTCCATCTTGGGATCCTGCAGATTCCCCTCTGCTACATGGAGAGAGTCCCCCTGCGGAGGAATAGGGGCAGGTGCAGAGGGGACCAGCTGACAAGTCAAAACACGCCGTGGTCTACACCCTTCATCGAAATAACCTGGAGGGGGTTTACTCTCGGGAGAGTACCTGACTGCCATAATTTTTAAAGATTTCCACAGCTTTGCTGCTGTGTCCCAACAAAACCAGTAACATAACTGTCCCGAATGGTCTTTTTCGATCTGGCTCTTTACTCCTCTTAAGGCAGCCTGTTCGAAAGAGCCATACGAAGGCCACCTCATCTCCGGGTCGGCCGATACCGCGGTATACCCAGTCCAATTCCTTATACATAGTGTGTACAACTTCTTCCTAGACATTCCTGTCTGTACTGGGAGTTTCCCTTCGTTCCATAACTTATTTACAATCCCCAACGGACTCTCAAGAGGCACGCTAGTCCCTTGACCCATGGTGTCTGACAGGAGCCCTCCAACTGGCGTTTACCCTGCTGTCCAATACACGACCCCTCAATATTGAATTGGCTGGGAGAAATCTCCTGTGGCGCCTTGCCAATTCATATATGAGTGGTCTGACCACTGGACAGAGGTACCGCACCAGAAGGAATCCCGGACGAGCCCCCAAATTGTTAGGTAAATAAAGCAAGTCCTCACTCACCTCTCCAGCACCCGAGTTCGTGCGGAGTTGGTATGGGGCACACAATTCTGTCAGAGACCAGACACCAATGCGTTGATCAACGGGCTCACACTATCCTTAGCTCTAAAAGCTTTAGATTAAGTGTGGCCCCTTTATTAGGGGTGAGCATCAATATTTATACACAGAAGTAAACAAAGTGATTAACAAAAGATAATGGTCATGCATAATCAATCAAGATTTTACAGGAAAAGCAAGTTAACAAGTAAATGCATAGAGATAAAGGCTAATGGCTACTTGAGAAAGGGGGTGTCATGAGTAGTTTGCAGGTCAGTGTTTTGTTCAAAAGGGTTCAGGAAGGATTATCCAGAGACAGCCAGTCTGGGTGTGTTTTGGCTCCCCAAAGTTCACCAAAAGTTTAGACCCAACACTTCTTACCTCTGGAGTAACTAGGAACCTGATATATGGACGTTGAAGTCTTATGTATGTGTATGCTTTACCATTTAATATCTCTCTTCTTGTTCTTTCTTTTTTCTTTACAATACACCTTTAGTTTTAGACAGGACTGGCAGGCAGCATGGTATTTTGGGTAAGATCCAAACCTATATTGACCTGGGGATGTAGCTGACCCTTTGGGGTCAGAAGAACATTTTGTATATATAAGCAGAGTTTTTTAAATAACTTCTGACTGTGCTGTACCTATGTGCTGATTGGGAGCCAGAGAACTGGAATGCAATAAATGGGGCTGTGTGATTTGTTTTTTGCTTCTTGATAACCAGTGTGGGGGATCAGAAGCACAGTTTGTGATTGGTTGAGAAGATTAACTTCAGTGTTACCCACCAGACTTGGGAGTATCTGCTCTCCCTTTTTCAGTCTGCTCTGACCTTGGCATTTCCAGTGAGGGCTGCCCAGGCACCACAGGCCACGCTAGTGTCCTACTATTCCATTCTGGAAAGAGTCAGAGGCACTGAGTCACACAGATTTGCATTTTACAGTGTCCTATGGCATGCAAAGCACTGATGTCAGGAGGAGGGAAGCACAGAAATGAAATCAGAAAGCTTAGGGGTGAAGCCCGATTGAAGAATGACAAGGAGAAATAGATATTCAGCCTGCAAAGCTGAGACTGCACAGTGTGAAAACTGGTCAACACACTGTAAATCTTGTATGGAGTCTCTCTCTTTTTTGCAGAAAAAATGGTTAATTAAAAAATGACCTTGAGGACTTCTTAAATGATGAAGTGCCTGTCTAATAAAATGTAGACATTGCTCAACTTTTATTCAGCTCTGGCCAAGTAGTTATTTGGCTAATCTACACATAAATCTTTAAATATGATACTCTGTAACTTAATGTATTTTTAAATTTCTGCTGTTAACAGCAATTTTCTTTGCTGAATGGGTGAGTACGGAACATAGCTGCGTGGGCAAATATTGAAGCCCAGAACAGTGATAAAGTCATAGACTTAGTTCTGCAGAATTTCAGTTGTATCCTTAAATTCTATCATACCATTTTCTTCCTCATTTCACCAGTACAACAGGCCTGTTTTCTTGTCATACTTATTTGTGTCCAAGTCTTGCAGCATGCCAGGGGGAAAGGTGGATCTTTTTGATCAGTAGGTTCTGATTAAAAATTAATTAGGCCTCCATTCCTACAATATGTAATCGCATCTAAGCATTTATATAGCGCTTGTGAACATAGTGTCTGAGGGCTAGATCCCCAAAGATATTTTAGATGCCTAACTTCCATTGAAATTAATGGGAGTTAAGCAGCTAAATACTTCCGTGGATCCTTGTCTGAGAGCATAGTGTCTATGGTTTGTCATTTGTAACATTTTCAGACTTTTGTTGGAGATGGTGCATTCACTGTGGCTTTGTTTATGTTTAATACATTATATTTCTATCTTTAGAACTTTCTACATTATAGCAGCTTGTTCACTCGATGCAGTGAATTTTTACACCATGTTCATGGTCTCTTGTCTTTTGGGGACTTCGCTTTACCCTTTTGGAGCTCAGCACTCTGGACCTGACTCCAGCAAAGCATGGAAACAGGTGCTTAACTTTAATGTCATGCATGGGTTTTAGTGCATGGTGGATCAGGGCCAGAGTGCTCTGGCACCCTGCAGGCTCAAGTCCAAGGGAAAGAGGTGTTAAGTAAGAATATGTCATATTGACTTTGTACCTGGTTTCTACTCAAACTGCCTTTTAATTACATGAAAGGGGATCGCGCCTTCCATGGCAATCCTGTAGGAGAGGTTTTGTGGGAACAAGCAGCCTTTTCAGTCATTCTAAATGAGGAGCTGAACTTTGCCAAACCTGTGCCCATCTCCTCCAATGAGTTGGGATGAGTTGGATGTTGCCCCCCTCCCATCCCCAAACCCACTGATCTTCTGAAATCTGCTGTAGACTACAGACCAGTGTGAGTAGGCCCAGCCCCCATGTCACTCTAGCTGTGCTTCCAGAGCTTCCCAGCCTTCTGCTACTCCTGAGAATGCCATGATCTGCACTGGCTGCCAAGTAGCTACTGGATGGAATCCAAAGAGTTGTTCTAACCTATTTTATACACACACAGAAATTAAACACCATTATTTAGGTTGCAAAGTCAAGCACTCAAAAGTTAGAAAATGTCAGATTTATGATTGCTTGTGTAACCTTACTTCTGCCCACTTGCGCATTCATCCTGTGCACTGAATGAGGCAGGGGGCCTGTGGAAAAATAGCATGTTATCACATAATTAAAGATTGTCTTATAATGCATATGCACAAGGAGGCTAAATTAAGGTGGAACAGGCCCTGCGAGTCTGGTATTTCCTATCTTTTGAGTGCTTGACTGCAATATAAATAATACAATTTAAATGTAGATTTTTGTATAGGTAATTTCCTAGGTTTTTCTTTTTTTAAGAAAAAGGTAAAAACAAATGTGACTTTCCTCTCCATTATGAATTATCTGCAGGCTCTGAGGGCTGAACCTTTAGCATTGCAGCACAGACTGCATTTACTTGAGTTACAGGACTAACAATGCTAGCTGGTAACCGAAGAAAGCTGTTTTCCCAGAGCAGAAAATGGGTTGCCACATCCAGGTGCTGGGTTGGAGAAGTGGTGGAGAGGAAGCCCTGCCTGGCCTGGTGCTCTTAGGGAGTTCATGCCCCATGTGTTACTCCTGAGAAAGGGAGGGAACTTCACTGGTGCCATGTGCTGGGTCCAGCTTGGGAGCAGGGGGAGCTCCAGCCCCTCGTGTTGCTTCCAAGGGTGGAGTCAGGGGTAGTGGGCCATGTTGTGGATCTAGGGGTTCATGGCGGGGCAGGGGTGTGTGTGTGGAAAGAGCCTGACCTGCCTCCACCTTCTGCTGCTCTGGCAGCTCCCTGGTGTTCCCTGTGTAATGTGTGCTGCCAAAATATGTCTGAGCAGCCCACGTGAGAGAAGGGAAATGGCAACTTATAATGCTTTATATCTCAGTCAAATCTACATGGAATTTCATGAGACAGAGAAAAGACACTTCTGTAGCCTGACAGGATTTGCCCTGCTGCAAAAAAGGGAGATGTGAGAGCTTCCCAGACTAAAGGCAGAAAGGCTCCTTTATAGAGGAAAGGCTTAGGCAACCTAAATATAAAAATAGATATTTGGGAGCCTATTGGTTTGTTACAGTATGTTGCCTATTTTTCCCCCTGGAAAACAGGATCACAATCTTAAATCATACACTCAAAACATGTCTCTTGACTATCCCAAGGATTTCAGTCATACACTGCTGTTCACATCTAGACCAGTAATTCCAGTGAAAAGTAGTTATGGCAGGGTAGCATTGCTAAGGGAAGAAGGATGGTCCTCTAGTTAAGACATTAGACTGTGACTCAGAAAATCTGAGTTCAGTTTCCCCTTCTACCACAGATTTTCTCTGTGACTTTGGACAATCACTGAATCTCTCTGTGCCTCAGATCCCCCCGTCTGTCTTTTTCTCTTAAAACTGGGTATGTCTATACTCGAGCGGGGAGGCATGATTTCCAGCTTGTGTAGATGTACGGCTCCTCGCTTTGGTCGAGTTAGCATGCTGAAAATTGCAGTTTAGTAGCACGGGTGGTGGCTTGGGCTAGCCACTCAAGTACATACCCATCTGGAACTCCTGAGTACATGCACAAGTCCCTGCCCTGGCTACACTGCTACTTGTAGCACCCTAGCTCTCACATAGTTAGGGAGTATGTCTACACGAGCTGGGAATTGCACCTCCCCACTCAAATGCAGACATAGCCTGTAAGCTCGTTAGCAGAAGGACTGTCTCTACTGTGTGTTTGTACAGTGCCTAGTACAATGAGGATCCTGTCTCCCTGGGACCTCTAGGTTCTGCTGAAATACAGATCATTAATAATAATCAAGCCCTGTGTCTCAAAGAATTTTATTTTTCCATGCAAAAACATTCTATGAATAAAGTGTGAACATCTGACATGGTGATGTTGGGTCTAAACTTTTGGTGAACTTTGGGGAGCCAAAACACACCCAGACTGGCCGTCTCTGCATAATCCTTTCTGAACCCTTTATTGAACAAAGCACTGACCTGCAAACTACTCATGACACCCCCTTTCTCAAGTAGCCATTAGCCTTTATCTCTATGCATTTACTTGTTAAACTTGCTTTTCCTGTAAAATCTTGATTGATTATGCATGACCATTATCTTTTGTTAATCGCTTTGTTTACTTCTGTGTATAAATATTGATGCTCACCCCTAATAAAGGGGCCACACTTAATCTAAAGCTTTGAGAGAAACACCAGAAACAGTGAATGTCTGCAAAGAAGCTAAAAAAATGTGCACTCCCATCCCCCTTCCTGATCTCTGAAATAATTTCTTCCACTATTTGAGAAAAGCTTGACTCCTTCTTGTCCAGAAACATCAGATCAGCATAGAAAAAATATGTATTTCTGGCCATCGGACAGCCTGTTGGCTTCAACATTTTAAGGTTTGGTACATTCTTGTTTTAACCAGTTTAATAATTAAATACCTCTATGACACAAACAAGAGACAACTATCTTATCCATGTTAATTCTTATACCATATCGTAGCCATAATATCTGAGCATCGAGGTCTGGTCAGAGACCTAGAGAGGCAGCATGATCCAGGGAACTATGAAGAAATAGTAGTGAAACCATCGGTATAACAGGGTTCTGTTCTGGCACTCAAAGTAGAGATTCAACCTCTTTAGTTTGAATGAATAAATTTAGTATATCTGCCCCAAATTTAAAGGGCATGTTTTGTTGTAAAGACTGACATTTCTGAGGATATAGTTTAATATATCCTTAGAATATTCATAAATATTTTTTCAGGTTATAATTAAGTAAAATTGAGCCCTTTAAGAAAGTTTACATTTTGTGTGTCATGACTCTTTTGACTCTATTAGATTAAAAAATTGTGGCCTGTAGAAAGAGACTAGGTAGGTGCGCTAATATCTGTTATTAGACCAACTTCTTGTGGAAGGGAGACGCTTTCAAGCTTCTTTCACAGAGTTCTTCTTCAGGTCTGGAGAAGGTTAACTAGCATGTCCAAGCTGACAAAATGATACACATTGTTAAGCATAAGGGGTTCACACATGTATGTTGTGTTTCTCGTACAACAACCAGCTCTGCAGAAAGTCAGAAATGTGTATACAATGAGATTTAGTCTGTTGAGTAGCTAGTTTTTAAATTAATTTAAAAGAAAAAAATTGGCATTTTGTGTCACAATTGAAAACTTTGACATGTCAGGTAAGCAATATATATATGTGTTTAACAACTGCTGCCTCTGTAACATTCAGAAAAATTTTTGAACATTTTCGGACAGCAAAATAACACTGCCTTTTGACATATGTCCTCTTTATCCAAAATTGAGACTACCATGGGTGAGAAGGAAGAGTTTATCCAGTCCAGCAGCATTTGGAGGAGATTCTTCAGCAAATCAACTTTCATGTAGAACTGGGTCTTTCTGAAAGTGCTTCTCTATGTGTAGTATCTGAACACCTCACCATATTTAATGTATTTAGCCTCACAACTGCCCTGTGAGGTAGGGAAGTACTATTATCCCCATTTTACAGACAGGAGACTGAGGCACAGAAAGGCAAAGTGACTTGCCCAAGGTCATATAGTCAGTGGATGAGCAGAGGAGTGAATTCAGGTCTTTTAAGTCCTAGGATAGTGACCTTCCCACTGGAACCAACCTGCCTGAGTCAGCTTGTGTCTTCTCCAAAATTCAATCCCACCATGGTACAGCAGGAGGCTTTGTCCTTGTGGGGAGTTTGAGGCAGAGGTTGCTGGAAGGCTGACACCTTCTTGGATAAAGATGAGGATGCAGTGCATTGTATGCAATGCATAGTTTGGATTCTAGCAGTGAGGTGTATCTCTCTGGCTGCAGGAGCTGTGAGTAAGTAAAATTCTATGCTTTGTTTTTCATTTCCTTGCTCTTCATGTTTTGTGTTTGATATCATATGGGCGTGCAGCAGCCTTATCTGATACACAGCATAGTGTTTTTGAGTGTTTAAAGAGAGCATCAGACTGGAAATCAGGAGAAGGGAGGCGGGGTTCTATTCCCAGCTCTGTCATTGACTTGCTGTATTGCCTTTGTCAAGTCGTTTACATGCTCTGTTCCCCCCGTTTCTTTATCTGTAACATGGGAATAATCATTCTTGCCTTCCTTTGTAAAACATTTAGAGTTACTAATGACAAATACAAAGTGTGTATGTATAATCCCCTATTCCCTGAACCTAGATGCAGATTTATTAAGCTGTTTAAAAGGGAGTAGCTCATTCCAAGATCTGTAAATTCCGAAAGTGCCATGGGCTTCATTCTGCTGTCAGGGCTGCTGGTGTAATTCAGGAACAACACCACTGAAGTCAAGGAACTTACAGCAACTGTAAAACTACTCGGAGGGAGTGCGGAATCAGGCCATTGCAGCATTGCCTGATTGTGTTCCTGAGAGAGGCAATGTCCCAGACACATTATAGTGGAAGCTGAAAATTTTCTGTTAATCCCTAACACCACTGTAATCCACTGTGACCAAAATATCTCCATTTCAACTATCTTCACTCCTTCAGGAATCCCCCCCAGACGTGACATTTCTTAATCTGATCTTGTTTTCCGGGTCACCAGTTTGTTTTTTCAGCTCTTTATATCCTTGACTAGAATAACAGTGAAGTCATCAATCATTACCTTCAGGTCTTCATTTTCTCTTATCCGTCTCTTGCAGTTTGGCAACATAAAGCTTTAAAGTTCTTATCCAGAGTAGGCTGAATTGTATCAAATCTCTTGTCCATACAGTATCTGCTCCTCAGAACCTTTATTGAATAGCATGGAATTTGTCAAAGGGGTTGTTGGTGACTGTGGTAGACTATTCACACCCTCTGTAGGGGTCTTTCCCATCCACATAGCCCTTCTGTGTTGATTCAAAATACAGTTTTGCTGCACATTTATCCCTTCCATGAGTGGGAGAGAGTGTGACCTTTAGAGTCTGATCCTGTGCCCAATGAAGTCAATTATCAGGCTCTCAGGCCTGGTCTACACTACGAGTTTAGGTCGAACTTAGCAGCGTTAAATCGAATTAACCCTGCACCCATCCACACAACAGAGCCATTTACTTTGACATTAAGGGCTCTTAAAATCTATTTCTGTACCAACGAGGGGAGTAGTGATGAAATCGACATTGCCAGTTCCAATTAAGGTTAGTGTGGACACAATTCAATGGTATTGGCCTCTGGGAGCTATGCCCCAGTGCACCATTGTGACCGCTCTGGACAGCAGTCTGGAGTCGGATGCACTGGCCAGGTAGACAGGAAAAGCCCCACAAACTTTTGAATTTAATGTCCTGTTTGCCCAGCATGGAGAGCTGATCAGCACAGGTGACCATGAACAGCTCATTAGCACAGGTAACCATGCAGTTCGAGAACTGAAAAAGAGCTCCAGCATGGACCGCACGGGAGGTACTAGATCTGATTGCTGTGTGGGGAGATGATTCCGTGCTAGCAGAACTACATTCCAAAAGATCAAATCTCTAAGGGCATGATGGAGAGAGGCCACAACAGGGACTCAATATAGTGCCACATGAAAGTTAAGGAGCTCGGACAAGCCTACCAGAAAACCAAAGAAGCAAATGGAAGGGCCGGGGCAGAGCCGCAGACATGCCGCTTCTATACTGAGCCTAAGGCAATTCTAGAGGGGGCCGCCACCACTACCCCACCCCTGACCGTGGATTTCGAGGAGGGGGTACTCTCAGCCATGCCTGAGGATTTTGCAGACGGGGAAGATGAGGAGAAGGATGAGCTTGTGGAGAGCACACAGCACACCGTTCTCCCCAACAGCCAGATCTTTTTCTCACCCTGACTGAAATACCTTCCCAACTCTCGCAAGGTGGTATCCTGGACAATGAAGCCAGAGAAGGGACCTCTGGTGAGTGTACCTTTGTAAATATAAAATATGGTTTAAAAGCAAGTGTTTTTAATGATTAATTTGCTCTGAGGACTTGGAATGCATTTGCGGCCAGTACAGCTACTGGAAAAGTCTGTTAATGTGTCTGGAGATGGAGCGGAAATCCTCCAGGGACATCTCCACGAAGCTCTCCTGGAGGTACTCTAAAAGCCTTCGCAGAAGGTTTCTGGGGAAAGCAGCCTTATTCTGTCCTCCATGGTAGGACACTTTACCACACCATGCTAGTAGCAAGTAATCTGGTATCATTGCATGACAAAGCCTGGCAGCGTATGGTCCTAGTGTTTGCTGGCATTCAAGGAACATCTTTATCTCTCTGTGTTATCCTCAGAAGAGTGATATCGTTCATGGTAACCTGGTTGAAATACGGGAATTTAATTAAAGGGACGTTCATAGGTGTCCGTTCCTACTGGGCTGTTTGCCTGTGGCTGAAAAGAAATCCTCCCCACCGTTAGCCAAGCGGTGGGGAGGAGGGACATTGGCGCTGAGCTGTTCACATTTGGCTAGCAGGGATCTTCCCTGATACTAGCCACGCGGTGGGGGGAGGGTTCAAGTGGTCATCCCAGAGAAAAGGATTGGGGCGAGGGTTAGTTTGGTTTCTGCTGCTGCACGTTAACACAAAAACCGCAGCACTTAATGGGCTTTGCTTGGTACGGGAAAGGAGGGTGCTGCTTTTATGAAGGTTGCAGAAGCCAAAAGACAATGGCTTACCATGGCTGCATGCAAGCTGAATTCTGTTGCCTGGACCTGCCCCTGTGATCTCTAACACCAAAGCCACAGGCACTCAATATTAAGATGAAAAATGCGACCTTGTACTGAAATCACATGTGCTATGTCATATGAATAGTGCTGTTCACCATGAAAAAGTACACACATTGTTCTGTAAAATGTATCTTTTTAAATACTTCTCTCCCTTTTTTCCTTCCCGCAGCTGCAAATTTTTCAAGCCTCCCTCCTCCATCCCAAAGGCTATTTCAGATAAGGTGGCGAAAAAATGCATGCACAATGAAATGTTCTCTGAGATCATGCAGTTGGCCTGCAATGAAAGAACTCATCTGAATGAGTGGAAGGACACAGTGTCACAGTACAGGAAAGTGGCCAATGAATGCGAGGACAGGAGGGACGAATGCAAGGACAGGAGGGACGATCGAGATGAGAAGTGGTGGCAGGAAAATCAGAGGAGGCAGGATGCAACACTGGGGCTACTGTGGGATCAAATGGACATGGGTGTCTGGTGGAGCTTCAGGAACGGCAGCAGGATCAGAGTGCTGCTGCAGCCCCTTTTAACTGCCCTCCCACCTCCCCAAGTTCCATAACCTCCTCACCCAGAAGCCCAAGGACGCGAGGGTGTGGGGGGGGAGGCTCTGTGTACCCTGCCACTCCACCCCAATGGACAGCCCAAGCAACAGAAGGCTGTCATTCAACAAGTTTTGAAGAGGCCTTTTCCTTCCTGCCTCCCCTCCTCCCACACCCCACCCGGGCTACCATGTCAGTTCTCTCCTTATTTTTATAATCAATTAATAAAGAATACAGCTGTGATCGAAGGGGGGAGGTGGGTGGCTTACAGGGAATGAGTCAACCAAGGGGGCGGGTTTTCATCAAGGAGAAACAAAGAGAACTGTCACACCATAGCCTGGCCAGTCATGAAACTAGTTTTCAAAGCTTCTCTGATGCGCAGTGCTTCCTGGTGTGCTCTTCTAATCACCCTGGTGTCTGGCTGTGCATAATCAGCAGCCAGGCAATTTGCGTCAATCACCCATCCCGCCATAAACGTCTCCCCCTTACTCTCACAGAGATGGTGGAGCACACAGCAAGCAGCAATAACAATGAGAATATTGGTTTGGCTGAGGTCTGAGCCAGTCAGTAAAGTCCACCAGCGACCCTTTAAACATCCAAATGCACATTCTACCACCATTCTGCACTTGCTCGGCCTATATGTGAACAGCTCCTGACCACTGTCCAGGCTGCCTGTGTATGGCTTCATGAGCCATGACATTAAGGGGTAGGCTGGGTCCCCAAGGATAACTATAGGCATGTCAACATCCTCAACAGTTATTTTCGGGTCTGGGAAGTAAATCCCTTGCTGTAGCTGTTTAAACAGACTAGTGTTCCTGCAGACGCGAGCGTCATGAACCCTTCACAACCCTCCCACATGGATGTTGGTGAAACGTCCCTTTTGATCCACCAGTGCTTGCAGCACCACTGAAAAGTACCCCTTGCGGTTTATGTACTGGCTCCCTTGGTGGTCCAATGCCAAGATAGGGATATGTGTTCCGTCTATCGCCCCACCACCATTAGGGAATCCCATTGCAGCAAAGCCATCTACTATTACCTGCACATTTCCCAGAGTCACTACCTTTGGTAGCAGCAGCTTAGTGATTGTTTTGGCTACTTGCATCACAGCAGCCCCCACAGTAGGTTTGCCCACTCCAAATTGATTCCCGACTGACTGGTAGCTAACTGGCATTGCAAGCTTCCATAGGGCTATCGCCACTAGCTTCTCAACTGCAAGGGCTGCTCTCATCTTGGTATTCTAGCACTTTGGGGCAGGGGAAAGCAAGTCACAATGTTCCATGAAAGTGCCCTTACAGATGCAAAAGTTTCGCAGTCACTGGGAATCATCCCACACCTGTGCTTGTTTCCCTGGCCCAGAACCTGCCCCATTAACACCATGATCTCCAAACTGCCGGGGCCCGCAGTTTGAGAGAATTCTATGCCCATGTCCTCATCATTCTCGTCGCCGCGCTGCTGTTGCCTCCTCCTCACCTGGTTTTCCACGTTCTGGTTCAGCATAAACTGCATGTTAATGTGCGAGGTGTTTATAATGTTCACTACTGCTGAGTTGAGCTGAGGGGGCTCCATGTTGCTGTGGTATGGCGTCTGCACTGAAAAAGGAGCGAAATGATTGTCTGCCATTGCTCTGACAGAGAGGGTGTGACTGATGACACGGCTTACAGGGAATTAAAGTCCACAAAGGTAAAGGCTTTGCATCAAGGAGAAACACGAACAACTGTCACACAGAATGGCCCCCTCAAGGATTGAACTCAAAAGCCTGGGTTCAGCAGGCTGTTGATTTCAGCAGCGGGAGCAAATGAATACAAAACATATCTGGTCTATTTTTTGTTTTGATCCACTCCATCTATCTTTTACATCTTAGGCTGGCAGCAGACGGTGCAGTATGACTGCTAGCCATCGTCATCTCCTGGGTGCTTAGCAGAAGATGCTGCATTAAGACTGCAAGCCATCATCATCTCCTGGCTGCTCACCAGAAAATGCTGCATTATGACTGCTAGCCCTCATCATCTCCTGGGTGCTCGGCAGAAGATGGAAAATGACATGGCTGAGTCACTCCCATATCTGTATGATGACGATGGCTTCCAGTCCTAATGCATCATCTGCTGCCAAAAGGCAATGAGCTGCTTCTGTGTAGCAATGCAGTCCCACATCTGCCAGCACCCAGGAGACTTACGGTGATGGTCAGCTGTGCGGGCTCCAGGCTTGCCGTGGTATGGCGTCTGCACAGGTAACCCAGGAAAAAAGGCATGAAACGGTTGTCTGCCATTGCTTTCATGGAGGGAGGGAGGGAGGGAGGGAGAGGGGCAGCCTGATGCCATGTACCCAGAACTACCCGCGACAATGTTTTCTGTTCCATCAAGCATTGGGATCTCAACCCAGAATTCCAATGGGTGGGGGAGACTGCGGGAACTATGAGATAGCTACCCACAGTGCAACACTCCAGAAATCGATGCTAGCCTCGGTACTGTGGATGCACACGCCGATTGTGCTTAGTGTGGCCACATGCACTCGACTTTATACAATCTGTTGACAAAAAACGAATTCTTTAAAATTGGAATAATCCCGTAGAGTAGACATACCCTCAGTTTCTAAACGTCCAGAGAACCACAGTGTGCTGTAGCTAAGCTGCTTCGCTTCAGGAAACAGAAGCATATTAGTGAAAAATGGTTGAATCTCATGTACAGTATATTTCATGCCAACCCACCGAAGACCATAAGCACAGCATTTAGATCCAGAGTAGTTTAGTTATTGTACTAAAAATATATTCCAAATATAGAGGAAATATTTGTATTGGAATTCTACCTCATTGTGTAAAGCCATTTCATCCTCTGCCACCTTCATTGGCTTCCAGCCAAACTTGGAGTCCAATTAAAAATGTCCCTGTTTTGGAGGATGGTGTTGGAATTATTAATAATATGTTGAAATAATTAGTATTAATATGGGAAATCACCAAACACCAATTTAACCATACATTTCTTTATTAAATCAAAAGGCTAAATGGTACTTCATGCAGTTGCTCTAAATATGTTTAATAGCCTAAAAATAAGCAGTCACTGCACGCATTACAGCAGGGGTCACCAGCCTTTCAGAACTGCTGTTCAGAGTCTTCATTTATTCACTCTAATTTAAGGTTGAGTGTGCTGGTAATACATTTTAACTTTTTTAGACGGTCTCTTTCTATAAGTCTATAATATATAATTAAACTATTGTTGTATGTAAAGTAAATAAGGTTTTTAAAATGTTTAAGGAACTTCATTTAAAATTAAATTAAAATGCAGAGCTCCCTGGACCGGTAGCCAGTACCCAGGCAGTGTGAGTGCCACTGAAAATCAGCTGGTGTGCCACCTTCGGCACCTGTGCCATAGGTTGCCTACTCCTGCATTACAGTAACCAGGGCTGGCTCCAGGCACTAGTGCAGCAAGCAGGTGCTTGGGGCGGCCAACGGAAAGGGGCAGCACATCTGGTTCTTCTGCGGCCATTCAGCGGCGGGTCCCTCAGTCAGGACCTGCCACCGAAGAATTAAGTGGCGGCGGTAGATCTGCTTCTGATTGTGGCTTTATGGGGGGCAGGGAGGAGGCAGGGGGCGGCAAAAATGCTGGAGCCTGCCCTGACAGTAACAAAGTATTCATAAACATGTGACCAGTATACTTACAAAGGCCAGACCTAGGGATGACCATCTCATTCTGGCGTACTCCACTCCAGCATACTCAGGCAGGGTCTGACAAAAACTCTTCAAATGTATAACCCCTTATACCCTTTAAACAAATAAGTGCTGTCATTACTGACTTCAGCTAAAACTAATTTGAGACAATTTACCTTTATTTCCAGGCCTCTTCTTTCTTCCCAAGGCCTTTTCTCTCTTCCTTCTTGCCGACCAACAGTTTTTGCAGCTGAGTTCTTGTAAGTCCTAAATTTTGAGATAACGCTTGTGTGTGTGTTGGGAAGGGCCTTGCTGGCTCATTTTAAGACAGATTTATTTTGTCTTATTTAAAACCATTTGCAATCACCCCATCGGACAAAGGCCTTCTTCTTAGAAACTTCTCCTTATCTCATTAGTTATTCTTTGTACCAGACATCATCCCTAGTTTATTTCTTCTGGCCTTAAAACTTATTATTTTCAAGGCCTCCCTTCTACTTGCTAGTCAAGGCCTTTCTTTACAACACAAATATATTTCCTTAACCAAACTTAAGATAGTTCTAATTCTTTAATTTCATATTTATCCTATGGAAAGGCTGAAAATGTATAGGTTTTAAAACAAGCTTTATCTATTTTGAATGCTCTGGATCAGTTTCTGGTTCCTGCTTTTATATGGTTTCCGGGAGGTGTAGATAGCCGATAACACGTCAGCAGTGGCCTTGGGGAAAGTATAAAAAAGTAACCATGGCCCTGCACTTTCCCTCTTTGCAGATCTCCATAGAACAGTCATGCTGGGGATGGGAGACAGCGGATCATTGGCAAGTAGGAAGTTGATATTGAATGGGGATTCTGGGCTGCAGTGCAGCCTAGAGACAACTATGTGGATGCTGCCATAAATTGATCACCATTTCATTTGGCCCCCACAGCAACTCAGAATCTGTGCTTAACGTCACGTTGGCCCCTTCCTCCCAAAGCTCTGCCTTTTGTGTTACATCTCTCAGAATGTTAATTTGCAGAATCCTGAACTCCATCATATCTCAAGAGCTAGACCATGTTCCTATATGTAGCCTTGGACTCCCGTTAAAGTAAACAGAAGCCCTAACCCTCCTTCCCCTCCCCAGGCTACTTAGTTACAGGAAGTAAATGAACTGCTAACCTCTTCTAGTTTTACATATTAAACACGAATTGTGACTACATCTGCCCAAGAAAATATGGATTAACACTGATTATTATTATTCTACTGCTCATTCTGATGTAGATCTATATGGAAAGTCAGATAGCATTGGCCATCAGATAGCATTGACTTTCTTGCAGCATTTTTCAGAGGTTGGTGGGGTTGGTGTTCTTCACTGGAGATCTCACAGGGTAGTGCTGTGGTGCTGGGCAATTGCCCATCTTTCTGTAAGACTCTCCCAAGTAAAGTCCATTTTGTCTCACACATCCGCACATCATTCAATATATATGTAAGGCCACTAGGAGAGAACTGTGTTCCAGGTTCCACTGTCATCACATAAAGGTGCTGATAATGCTGACCTCTACATTATCTTTTCATCAGATGCAGAATCTAGAGTTTCACGTCTTTCCTGGTGCTTGGCTTAGACAGGTACCTGCATCAGGGTGAACTGCTATCCCAATCTCAACAAAACAGAAGTGATACTTGTCTGAACGGGAAACTTTGTAAAGAAATGGATGGGTTAGTTTCTGTGCCAGTGACTGCGGGTGTAAGCACTTACCTTTGCCAGAATGGTTGTAGGTGTGGTGTTGTATTAAATCCAGCATTGCCCCTGAATTCTTGGGTAGCAGTAATAGGATATATTGCCTTTAATAATATACCACTGACTAGAAGATTGTGACCATTCTCATTTCATACAGACATTGTAATGGTCATCCACGCTGCTGTCATCTACATACTGACAAGTATAATGCATTGTGCTTAGAGGTGCTATACTTGAAAATTGTCCAGAAGTTTCAGCCGGTGTGGGCTGCAGCTGCCTACATCATGAACATGGGGCAGGATGCTGTGACCACAGAATGTGTGCTTGAATCTCTGTGCTGGCCCTTTCTTTGTTTCCAAGATGGGGAGAGAACAACATGGTGAGGGCATCAGGAATAAGGATGTGGGTGGTCAGTTAGGTGGTTAGAGCTGGAGTTGCTCAGGCATTGAGCCAGAGTTGATAGCTGGGATCCAGAGTCAAGAGTTCTGCCAAGGATCAAAGCCTAAGGTTGAGCCAGAGTCAACAGTCAGGAACCAGAGAGCAGGGCAGGGCCTGTTTCAGCAGCAGCTCAGCGATCTGCCTTGTTGCATAGACAACTTCCTAGTATTCTCTCCAGGCTTAACTAATAGGTCTGGGCCAATCAGAGGTCATGGGAGGGACTGCTGGTCATCTCTACCATGGGTGTCACTTCCCAAAGTGATTGATCTCTCAGAGCTGCCTGATGCATAGGCCATGGCTCTGCTAAGGCTGCCTGGTAGCAGTGTGGAAGCAGTATGTGCCTACAGATCTGGGTTCAAGTCCCACAAATTCTCACAGGGCAGGAGTGTGATGTGAGATACCATCTCTCAAATTATAACTCACTGAAGCAGGTAAGAGGCTGTTGCCATCAATGAATTTACTGCAGAAATGATTTTGGCCTACTGTCTGTGGTAGGTAGCGTCCTTCTGAGCCTATCCTGAAATGTTAAGGCCTGTAGTGTTAAACCTGGAAATTGTGGGTCTGATTCTCCTCCCATCTATACAGGTGTAAATCAGGAATAACTCCACTGAAGTCAATAGAGTACCCTAGTGTAAAACTGGTGTAAGAAGAATATCAAATCCAAGGGGCTTTTAATATGACTTTTGCATAGAACTTTTCAATCTTTGCTTATTGAAATGTCAGAAAAATCTATATTTCTGACCTTATTATTTAAAGCAACACTAGGAGACACGTATCCTGTACCCAAAAAACATTTATTTGTTTTTGCCTATTTGTGATTTAAAATGTTCTGTGTTCTATTTATCCTCATTCGTTCAGTCATGAAAACCCTGTGAGCTTCCATAACCTTAGTTTTGCCCTTGTAAATAGAAATTTGGTCTAAACATGTATTATTTTCCTCTGACACATTGCTTTGCCTATACCAACAGACATCCTCTCCTTAGCTCTGATTGAACAATCAGGGTTCCCCATTCTACTCACAGAAGGGGAAGTTGGCTAGGGCAGGTGTTTCTTTTGCTCTTTTGATCAAGTTATAAATCCCTTTCAGGCTTAAGTTATGCTAAGGCCTCTAGATTAGTTGAATTATGGTAAAAGCCTCAAATTAGTTTACTCAGTCTGTGTTAACTGGTTCCTATCAAGCCAGTCCCTCTCAGACCAGTGAAATGATACGGTATGTTCTGATAATCAACTATTCCAGTGAAATACTGTTGTAACGTAACCTTCAACCAACAAGAAGGAGATCAAGAGAACAGGCCCTTTCCATTGCTCTTGGTGACATGGCTATTCTGAGTGATTATTAATCTTTACATTAGACTGGGAGCACTAACTACATTTTTAAAAATAGAAATAAAGAAAAAGGTGCAGCCGCCTCCCCATTTTCCCACCCATTGTTGCATAGTTGTTTACCTGCTCATCTTACCACCCCATTGTTGTTTCACTGCCCACTGGACGTAGCAATTTGTCAGCTCCCATTCTACAGTGATTTCACCTGTAAACTCTATGACACAGGGACCATGCAATCTTAAATATCTTTACAATGCCATGTACTCCTATGGGGCTTTATAAATAATAATGCAGGGCTAAAATTTCTCAGGTAACAGACTCAAAGGGATTCCTAGATGCTGTGTATCTCCAGACTCAATGAAATGATGCCAATTTACCAATTGACTTCAATGGAGCTACGTCAGCTTACATGAGCTGAGGGTCCAGCCCTGAATATTTTTGCTCTTTTTCTATACTGCCATTTATTGGTTTCTCTTCATCCTGCTCCTCTCCTGCCTCACGATCCCTGCTTGATAATGGAGAACAGAGATTTCAGGCCAGATTTGAAACGATAGTTCAGACGGTGTATTTTATACCACACGCACCCCAGTGTAGGGCAGGTGATGTTTCTGCTATACCATCTTCTGGGGCCCTGCTGTGCGGGAGAGAGACAAGAGGTGAAAGTAAGCTGGTACGGTCTGGTACAGCATACTGGAAAGAGCTGGTACACAGCCAACCATACTGGTAGGGGGCAGCTTCCCCCGGCCCATGATTTAAAGGGTCCAGGGCTCCCGGCAGCAGCCGGAGCCCCAGGACCTTTACATTGCTGCCAGACCCCCGGGATAGCGGAGGCAGCTGGGAGCCCGGGGCACTAGTGGTTATTTAAAGGGCCCGGGGCTCCCGGCTGCACCTACAACTACCATGGGGCTCCAGTGTTGATTTAAAGGGCCTGAGGCTCCCACCGCCGCTACCGCAGCCGGAACCCCATGATTTAAAGGGCCTAGGGATTTAAAGGTCCCACCTCATCCAGTTGAGGCCCCCCCCCCTTAGTTGAGGCCCCACCCCCTGCTCAGGACTCCGGGCATACTGGTAAGTCTTTTGAGTTACTTTCACCCCTGGAGAAAAGACCATTTCAACTTCCATCTGAACTCCATATGAGTAGGCTCGGTGCTACCAGGGGAAGGAAAGGGGAAGAATGATCTTCAAACAGCCTTAAATTATTGTCAGAAAGGCCAAAACATGTACGTGTACAGTCTTCATCCTTTATATATCACATCAAAGTACTGACATAAGCCAAATTTTACTTTTTTAAGCTCTTAAAATCCAAGATTTTCCAGGCTCTAACTAGCCCCTGGACTCCTCAAAGGCTGTTTGTTTCTTAACTAGTGACATCCAGAGTCCCCAAAATATCCATCTTTCACCCCAGTAACGGGACCCTTGAACTGGCTCTGCTTCTGAGCTTTGCCACCAGGAGCTGATGAGAGGAAACAATGAATCAGAAAACTTCTCATTTACTCTAGGCTCTATAACACTCCCCTGAATGACACCAGTTTTGCTGGCATAAGTGGTAGTGTGCTCAGCACTATATCAGCAGGACAGCTTCTCCTGGTGACATAATTAAACCACCTCTAACGAGTGGCGGTAGCTATGTCAATGGGAGAGTTCTCTCCCATCGGCATAGAGCAGATACATGAGAGATCTTACAGCAGCGCAGCTGCATCGGTATAGCTGTGCCGCTGTAAGGTCTCTAGTGTAGACAGAGCCTAAGCCACCAACAACGAGAGATTAGAAACAGGACTGGCTCCAGGCACCAGCAAAGGAAGCAGGTGGGGCAGCCCATGGAAAGGGGCGGCACGTCTGGGTCTTTGGCAGCAATTCGGCAGCAAGTCCCTCAGTCTCTCTTGGAGTGAAGGACCTGCTGCCAAATTGCTGCCTAAGAATGAAGAGGCGGCAGTAGAGCTGCTGCCGAAGTGCCGCTGATCATGGCTTATTTTTTTCCCCCACTTCGCCGTTTGGGGCAGCAAAAAAGCTGGAGCAGGTGCTGGTTAGAAAGATAAGACTGGAACGATAAGAAAACAGAACCCTGTCTGACACAACGACAAAAGAAGCCTGTGACAGTATGAAAGCAGCAGAAACGTTTAGAAGAACACAGATAAATGAGAGAGAAATAGGTTTAACAGAGAACAGTACACAGACAGAACAGCAATTTCAGTGGAATGTTTTGGGTAAAAGCAAGACTGAAGGGAATCTCAAGGGAATGATGTGAAAGGAAGACTGAAAGTTGCAAATGAACAGCAAGCTCCAAAATAGAAGAGAAAAGGAAGTAAGATTAGGCAACAGTTATTCATTTGCAGGGAGTCAATGGGTGGGTTTTTTTTGAGAATGTGAGAGACCACAGCTTGATTAAATAAATGAGGAAGATAAAAGACAGCAGCAAAGGAATGAATGTATGTGTAATGAAAATAATTTTAGAAAGTGAACGAGTATGAAAGGAGGAAGAGAATTAAGCAAGTTTGTTATTGTGTGGTGAAGGAAATGACCAAAGGACTGAGGGACAAATTCATCCATGAAAATTAATGATCCCTGGCACAGAGATCAGGAGGTAGTTAGGGGCCCTATGGGTTGTTGTGGCTGGAAATAGCTGGGTCACAGGAATCCCTTCCTGATGTGTCCTTGTGCCAAGATCTCCTGCCAGGAAGAGAATGTGGCATAACAGTGGTTATGCCAACTGCACCTGCTGGGACTTTTCTCCTGTCAGGGACTTTCCTGTCAGGAGAGTTCCTCGGGGAGCTGCAACTATTTTATGGCTACTTTACTTAGAACTCTGCAGCCCTGATGAATCAGGGACTGAGAGAACAAAGTGAAAGAAAAGAAAAAAGCAGCTGGAAGAAGCCATGGGAAGACAGGAGGTGAGAAAGTGAGGGATGAATAATATCTAAAGAATCCTGCACAGAAGGAGGGTGGAGATGAAGGAAAGAGTGGAGTGGAGTGACCTAGGAGTAAATACAATTTGCAAAATTTAGAAGTGTTAGAGTGAATGAAGCTGGTATTACTATGCTGCTTAGCAGAAAACAAGATATGAGATAAAACATGTGAAAATGTATTTGAAGAGTTAGAAATCAGAGAGGAGTTTGGACTTTTTCCAGCACTGTTCAGTAGGAAAAGGTGTGAGTGAGATGAAAAGCAGAAACCAGTGCTGAGGCGTGTTAAGGAAGGCAGAATGTGAAACAAGAGAGTGAAGACAGTGAATTAAAGAGAGACAAGAAAGTAGAATCAGCGCTCAGATCAGAGGAAGAGCATGATATTATAGATATATATTATTTACAGTAAATGTGGTGATATGGCAATGAGACTGATGATGTTATTTCATGTGGGATTCAAACCATGGGTATGATATCACCAAAAAGGCCTAACTAGAATATGGTTTCAGACAATCAGTGCACAAAGCTGGCAGAATAATCAAGCACATTGGGCTCACAACCCTAACATAGATCACCATCATAGAGATGGTTTCCCCAGGATCATGGCCAGAATTGACTAAAATAAAAAAAATATTTTGCCTGCTTCTTGGAAGGCAGTTGTGAAAGCCCACAGAAAGGAGGGTAGAGAAAGAGAAGATCACTTTTTCTCAAGCCTGTTCTCCAGCTCCTGATTCCCCATCTACACGGCAATTACTCATTTTTCTCTCAGCTCTGAGGAAGGCACCACTCAGCGTATGTCTTCTCTGCAATGTTTGCCCAGGTCTAGGTACCCAGTTAACTAACTGTAAGGGTGTGTCTATATTCTTGTTTTGGTGGGGCGTAGCATATGTACATGTGCAGTCCCTGACCACAGATAGAAATAGCAATGTAGACAGAGAGACATGGCTTCGGCAAATACAGTATAGATGTGCCTGAAGGGTGTGTGGGTATATATACAAGCACATACCCTACACAGCTCTCTACTCGCCCAAGCCATGCCTCCCCATCTATACTGCCTTTTTCAGCAATGTAGTGTCCCGCTGCCTCCCCACTGCTGGGATCCTTCTCTGTCACAGGGAAAGACACTGGCTACTCTCCACTGCTGGAGCCCTTCCCCTACCACAGCCTTTTACTGACATGTGTTGCTACACATCACATTGTGGACAGTGTGCTTTGCACTGTGATGTGTAGCTATGTGTACACTACACGCCACCGCCAGTGGTGTGTAGTGTAAATGTAGCCTGTGAGTGTCCACACTGCTGAGTCACACTAGAGTTATACTGGTGTAGGCACATCCACATTGGCACTACAGTAACCTGCATTAGGCCCAAGGATTTCCAGAGGGCATAGCCCATGGGTCTAAGCACTTAACCGAGATAAGCTGCTCTACGGAATTTTTTGTGGTGCGTTGTGGGAGAACTTGTATGTCCTTCCCAACTCCCAAGCTCCTGTGCAGAAGTGTACTTATCTACCAACACAAGTAAGCAAAAGCACTTCTGGCTCTGTACCCTCCTCCCATCTGTCTATCCAGCCTGTGCCCAGGCATGGATCCAGCACAAGACGATGACCTCTTCCTTCTAATGCATCAGGATGCAGAGAAAGCAGTGGTTCTCAGCCTATTTACCATCGTGGGCCACATATGCAGCTCTCTTTGTGTTATGTGGACAGCAGCCGCACAGTATATATACTAACTGTATGGCCCTGAGGATGTCACAAGGTGCGCAGCTGTGTGCTGCCTGGGCTGCAAGAGAACCACTGAGATAGAGGATATAGTGCATGGTGGAGAGCATTACAGCATTAGCTTGTTGCCCTAAGAAGGCAGTGCTGGGTCTTGGTGAGATCATTGTTACAGCTGTTTTCAGGGTAAGTAGGGAGCACAACACACCAGGTCTGAACTCAATAACTGCTTCTTTATTAAATTGCAAATAGCCCCCAGGCACATAGCAAAATTCTCCATTCCTGAATACATGTTTAGGGACTATCCTAAATAAACTGTCCTGAACTCCCAGGATACAACAACCCTCTCCCTTAAAGTTCAACAAAAGTTCCTTGATAGGAAAATCAACTGCTCACTATAGTAACTGGAACTCTAACTAGAGGTGCAGGGTAGATTACCTGATCTCATGCAGTAAAAAAGGGGGAGAAAGGAGATTATTTTGTCCCAAGACACCACCCTCCACACACACACACACACACACACACACACACACACACACACACACACACACACACACACACACACACACACACACTCTATCCACAGATTGAAGCAGATGGGAGGCAGGTTGTGTCGTCTCATGGAGCGGTGGCAGACTGAAACAGATGTTCCAGGTGTAGCCAAGACAGGTGGAAATTCCACCTCAGTACTAAGAAACTGAGAGTCCCTTCAGAGGTCCACTCCAGTACCTGCTCCAAAAGAAGCATACTCTACCTCTCCCAACTCTGAACTTGGGTGAATCACAGGAACAGTAGCTTTTGCTGATCCACCACCACCAAGGGAAGATGATGAGTCCTATGAACCTGACTCAGGTTCCTCACTTCCTTTTTGGTAGGGTTGCCACCCATCCGATTTTCACCTGGAGAGTCAGGGTTTTGGCTTGTGTGTCTGGGTGCCACTTGAGAAGCCCTGTTTTTTTTTTTAATCTGGGAGAAAGAGGCAGAGAAGGGTGTGGGGACTGGGGGAAGACGCAGAGAAGGGGGTGAGGTCTTGAGGGAAGAGGTAGAATAGCGGCAGCATCTTGAGGAAAGAGTGGGAGACGTCTGCAGGAAGAGGCTGAGCAGGGGTGTGGCCTTGAGGGAAGAGGTGGAGCAGGGGCAGGGCCTCAAGGGTCCGGTTACCAGCCAGTAGAAATGTGGCAACCCTACTCTTCAGGCAAGCAGATGATCTATATGACATCTCATGATGGAATCTCCTACAGAAACCTGATAGGAAAGTTGGTCCTGTAGCTTTTACAATCATTCCAGGTAACCACTTGGGTATTCCGACCAAACTGCAATGCAAACGAGTATCCAGGAGACAAAAAAAAGAGTGCCCTATTAATGGTCACGACTGTGTTTAATATTTTATTGATGCGGATGCACTTGCTTTTCTAGGCAAGGTTTCAAGAAACTCTAGTGGGTACTTATCAGCTGCCTCATCAGTAGTTCTGCAGGTGATACCGCTGTCCTGAGTTGAGGGGTCGTTCTATAATTACTCAAGAACTAAAGCAGTCAGGTCAGCAGCAACCCTTTCTGAGTCCATTCTTAAAGGACTGAACTGCCCTCTCTACCAGCCCATTCATGGATGGGTGGTAAGGAGCAGATGTTATATATTTGATCCCATTAGCCCATAAGAAAGGCAAGAATTCCTCCCTGGTATAGACACTATCTTTGTTGGAGACCATGTCTCAGACAGCCCTCGTGTGTTAAACTAGAAATGAAGCTCCTCAATAGTTATAGATGAGGTAGCTACTCTGACCGGAATGACTTCCATCCACATAGAACATGCATCCATCACAACAAAAGAATATTGACCCAAGGAAGGGACCAGCATAGTCCATGTATAGTCTAATCCAAGGTCTCCCTGGCCATTCCCAGGGTAATAAGTCGGCTAAGGCTATTTTCTTAACTGTGGGCATGTGGCACAGCCCAGTACCGCTGGCTCTATCTCTCTATCTAAGCTTGGCCACTAGACATAACTTCTAGCCAGAGTTTTAATTTGGGCCATCCCAGGGTGAGTTCTGTGCAGTTCCTCCAGTATTAACTTTCTTGACTGGGGAGGTATTATAACTTGTGATCTCCAGAGAAAAACTCTGCTTTGGAGACTCAGTTCCCAAAGTAGTGAAAATATGATACCTAATGTCCTAAGATACCTTCAACTCAGGTCATCCATTCTGTACAAAATAAGAGACCTGGGAAAGGACAGGGTCTCAGTTAGACGACTGAGTGATCTCCTTAGCTGTTAGTGGAGCTTCTTGTATTCTGGCTAAAGCTAACATCACTTTTTGAGATACATGAGTGTCTTCTGGTGCTCTACCCAACAGCAGCTGACTCCTGCTGTCCACATGACCAGTTGCTGGCAAATTCCAGGCTTATAGATGAATTGATATTGGTAGGCTATTAGCAATAATGCCCAACATTGCAGGCTGTCGTAAACAAATAAGTAAGAGTTAATAGAACAGAAGTACTTCATATCTCTTTTGCCTGTAAAGGGTTAACAAGATCAGTGAGCCTGGCTGTCACCTGACCAGAGGACCAATCAGGGGACAGGATACTTTCAAATCTTGAGGGAGGGAAGTTTTTGTGTGTGCTGTTAGTGTTTGGTTGTTGTTCTCTCTGGGTTCTGAGAGTGACCAGACGTGCAACCAGGTTTCTTTCCAATCTCCCTGATACAGGTTCTTATAGATTGAAAATAGTAAGTACTAGGTGAAAAGGCGAGTTAGGCTTATGTTTGTTTTCTTTATTTGCAAATGTGTATTTGGCTGGGAGGAGTTCAAATGTGTATTTGGCTGGAAGGAGTTCAAATTGGTATTTTGCTGAAAGGATTTTAATTTGTACTTGTATACTTAGGCAGGGAGGGTATTCCCAGTGTCTATAGCTGAAAGACCCTGTAACATATTCCATCTTAAATTTACAAAGATAATTTTTACTGTTTTTTCTTTCTTTAATTAAAAGCTTTTCTTGTTTAAGAACCTGATTGTTTTTTTATTCTGGTGAGACCCCAGGGGACTGGGTCTGGATCCACTAGGGAATTGGTGGGGAGAAAGGAGGGAAGGGGGAGAGAAAGGTTAATTTTCTCTCTGTGTTAGGATTACTTTCTCTCTCAGGGAGAGTCTGGGAGGGGGAAAGAGAAGAAGGGGGGAAGGTGGATTTTCCTCTCTGTTTTAAGATTCAAGGAGTTTGAATCACAGTGATCTTCCAGGGTAACCCAGGGAGGGGAAGCCTGGGAGAGGCAACGGTGAGGGAAAGGGTTTACTTTCCTTGTGTTAAGATCCAGAGGGTCTGGGTCTTGGGGTTCCCCAGCCAAGGTTTTGGGGGGACCAGAGTGTACCAGGCACTGTAATTCCTGGTTGGTGGCAGCGCTACAAGTACTAAGCTGGTAATTGAGCTTAGAGGAATTCATGCTGGTACCCCATCTTTTGGACGCTAAGGTTCAGAGTGGGGATTATACCATGACACAGACTTACAGAAGCCAAAGGGGAAATAGCTTTGGCCTCCCCCAGGAGTCCTAAAAGTATATTATGATCAGTTACTATAGTGAGTTTTCACCCACAAAGATATTGATGGAACTTCCTCACAGCAAAGACAACAGCAAAGCTTTCCTTATCTAACTGGTAATATCATTGTTTTGCTGACAGTAAGGAACATGAGGCATAGCAGACTGGCCTGACAGTCCCATCTTCCATTCAGTGAGAAAGTACTATATGTATGCCATAGGGAGAAGCATTGCAAGTAAATAACAGGGCATGCTTGGGGTCAAAATGCACCATGCATTTGATGACTTACCCCAGAGCCATTCTGCCTAGTTTTTGAGCAATACATGAAGCTGCATTGACAGATTTGGCAGGAATCATCCACAATAATTTAAAAGCCCAAGGTATGCCTTGAGCTCATTCACATTTTTCAGAGCTGGAGCTTCTTTAATAACTTTAACCTTCTCTTCTAGTGGTTGCAGTCCTTTTCCTGAAACATGATATTCTAAATAAACCACCTCGTTGTCCACAAAAAAACACTTTGAGTGCTTGAGTCACAACCTGGCTTCCCTGAACCTTTGTAGGACTTTGTCTAGGTTTTGTAGATGCTCCACTTCTGTCTCTTCTGTCATGAGAACATTGTCTAGGTATACCAAAACATAGAGCAATTCAGCCAATGAACCATCCATGGCCCCTTGGAAGATAGCACAAGCAGAGCAAATCCTCAGTGGTAAGCAGGTGTACCTGTAGAGTCCTTTATGTGCATTGACAGTGACCACAGCCTGTGAGTATTCATCCTGGACTAACTACTGGTAAGCATGCAACATATCTAGCTTGGTAAACAAGACTCC